>NC_069374.1:3876800-4181400 GCF_021730395.1 Mercenaria mercenaria
ATATGAAGAAAGAATATGAACGAATAAGTGTTTACCCTAAAAACAATTATTGTGGAACAGTGTACCCCGGCTCCGTTTATGATGACTGGTGTGGTTATGTGCGATTAAAATACTTGTATATTTTGATATATATTTGTTGTGTCAAATTCAAGAACACTAAACTACTAGAATAACTTATAAACGTACAAGTTTAATCTGTTTTTCTTATCTAGTAACACTTTTTGTACAAACTGAGATAAAAAAAAAACAACAAAAAAAAACATTTTTTCTATTTACCTATTTGGTGGACATATTGAATAGTTATATTTCAGTCATGCCTATGGAAGATTATTCTGAATTATATACCATTTGTAAAGATCTTTATTAAACTGTTTGTAATTTATCCACTTTAAATACAGTGACCGTCTTGGGTATTCTTTGGTACCCAGTAGAGATAGAATGTTATTTTAAATCTGTATGCTAATTTTGGATTATATTCAGTGATAAACTTAAATGAACATATGTCTTGACTTGCCTTTTATACAGGTCTTCTATTAAATGTTCTCTCCCGTATCCCTGAGCAAAGTAGTTAATCTTATAAATGTTTCCATCAAGTTTTAGTGAAAGCAATAATGGCATTGATTTTAGAACTAATATCATTTATTATTTACAGTCTTTAAAATTTGAAATATATTTAAGGAACTGTCTGGTATTATAAAGGAATGTTTGATGTGACAAAATGTTCATCCCTCGAAATAAGTTTGCCATATTTGTTCATATCACCCGTTCAGGAATGTATTCTGAACTGTATAGCATTCACGTTTAAAATGTTTAATACTTTTCAGATCAACACCACACGTTCCTACGGCCGCAGCCATTGGATCAGTTCAGCAATGCTAATCAGGGTACAACAATCGTATCAAAATTGAGCCCAACACAGAATGAAAAAGATCAAGTTGTTCAACAATTTGATGACAAAGCAGTGTCACAGATTATTGAGATGGGTTTCAAACCTGAAGAAGTTCGAATTGCTATGAGAGCGAGTCACAATAACCCTCACAGTGCTGTTGAATATTTGTTAAAGGTATGTTCATTGTAATACTATCTCCAATTTGAACATGTGTTTTATCACTCTCGTCTACTGCTAAAACATTTCAGACTGTTTATGTATCGATATATAGAAATGTATAGTGCTACAACCTGAACAAAATACTGATGAAGGCAATACTTATTGCTGAAGCTAACTTCCACTAATTATATAAGATAAATCAAAGGGGTCCGGCACAAGAGTGGATTGAGTTTAATGACGTATTTTTGTGTCTTGGAGCCAAAGTTATAAAAATCCCATACTAATATGACTACACCCTAGGTAAGGGTTTTATAGCTATGTTTTCATCTACTTTCTTTATATAGTCAGGAAAAAATATCAGCTATCTTTGCATTCAAACATTGCCTTAAGTTATTCAAATGTACCAACTTTTAAAATTGCATCAACACTTTTTTATATATTTATTTTTCGACAATCCGACATTGTATCGAACAATACACAGTGCGAATCCTTACTCACATCACATAACAACGAATGCAGATATTAGTCTGTTACACTGATCTGTCTTAGCGAATACAGTTTAATATGTAGTATTCAACGCGTGGTAGAGTCTCTGCAGATATAAGCAGTCAGTTAAATGAACATTCTGGGCCTTGCAAGCGCTTACAAAGCAACCATTGCAATATAAATTTTATGTAAAACGATAAACCAAACGCCAAATTCCTGCAAAGCCAAGGTTGCCTCCACCGCATCATTTTTTATAGGTCAAATGTTTCATTCAAGTAACTACTATTTGGAAAAAAAAACATGATACAATTAATTCGCCATTTGGTCAGGTATAAATAGTCAGTTAAATGAACATTCTGGGCCTTGCAAGCGCTTACAAAGCAACCATTGCAATATAAATTTTATGTAAAACATTAAACCAACCCCCAAATTCCTGCAAAGCCAAGGTTGACTCCACCGCATCAGTTTTATATTCGGTCAAATGTTTCATTCAAGTAACTACTATTTGGAAAAAAAACATGATACAATTAATTCGCCATTTCGTTAAATATAAATATAGAGCCAATCAACGTTAAGGATTTTAGAAGTAAACCATTTTGAAACAAGAATTTTGGTGTGTGAATAGACCTTTGGCGGTAAGTTTTAGTTTAAACTCTCATTGCAGTGGTTTCTTAGTCCTTGCAGGGTCCAGAATGTTGATTTTATTGACTGCTGATAGATTGGTTCGTTGTCACGCGATGTTGTCGAATTGTCTAAAAAGAGATAAAGATACGAACATGTGTTGATGAAATTTTAAAAGTTGATAGATTTAGCTAACTGAAGGCAAAGTTTGAGTGGCAAAATAGATAATGGTATTTTGTCCTGGCAATATAACGTAGGTAGTTGTAAACATAGTCTGTATGAGTGGTTGATAGATTTAGCTAACTGAAGGCAAAGTTTGAGTGGCAAAATAGATAATGGTATTTTGTCCTGGCAATAAATCGTAGGTAGTTGTAAACATAGTCTGTATGAGTGGTTGATAGATTTAGCTAACTGAAGGCAAAGTTTGAGTGGCAAAATAGATAATGGTATTTTGTCCTGGCAATATAACGTAGGTAGTTGTAAACATAGTCTATATGAGTGGTTGATAGATTTAGCTAACTGAAGGCAAAGTTTGAGTGGCAAAATAGATAATGGTATTTTGTCCTGGCAATATAACGTAGGTAGTTGTAAACATAGTCTATATGAGTGGTTGATAGATTTAGCTAACTGAAGGCAAAGTTTGAGTGGCAAAATAGATAATGGTATTTGTCCTGGCAATATAACGTAGGTAGTTGTAAACATAGTCTATATGAGTGGTTGATAGATTTAGCTAACTGAAGGCAAAGTTGAGTGGCAAAATAGATAATGGTATTTTGTCCTGGCAATATAACGTAGGTAGTTGTAAACATAGTCTATATGAGTGGTTGATAGATTTAGCTAACTGAAGGCAAAGTTTGAGTGGCAAAATAGATAATGGTATTTTGTCCTGGCAATATAACGTAGGTAGTTGTAAACATAGTCTATATGAGTGGTTGATAGATTTAGCTAACTGAAGGCAAAGTTTGAGTGGCAAAATAGATAATGGTATTTTGTCCTGGCAATATAACGTAGGTAGTTGTAAACATAGTCTATATGAGTGGTTGATAGATTTAGCTAACTGAAGGCAAAGTTTGAGTGGCAAAATAGATAATGGTATTTTGTCCTGGCAATATAACGTAGGTAGTTGTAAACATAGTCTATATGAGTGGTTGATAGATTTAGCTAACTGAAGGCAAAGTTTGAGTGGCAAAATAGATAATGGTATTTTGTTCTGGCAATATAACGTAGGTAGTTGTAAACATAGTCTATATGAGTGGTAAAAATAGTAGTCTTAGTATATTATATAGCATATGTAAATAGGCATGTTAACAGCGTGTGATCTCCATGTTAACACGGCTTTATTCTGCTGTTAAAACATCCCTTGAAAACGATAATAACAGCAGTTTGATTGAAGTTTGTAAAATTGATAAAATAGGGTAGAAATAAGAGAGTTGAAGGAACCGCTTGGACACATCGGCTCTCATTACCAAAACAAACAGATTGCATAGCATTTTTTTTCATTCATTTAGGTTTTTGTTTCATGGAGGTTTTACAGTTTAAGACTCAAAAACTTATATATATATATATATATATATATATATATATATATATATATATACATGTGGGGTTTTGTAATTGTTATATTTTCTTTTTTATTTGTTTGGTGGTAAAGTTACCTTTTTGTGAGAAATTTATGATCCTATGTAGCTTTATTCGACGCATTCTTATAAAATTGACGATTGTTGATAATTCTTATTTCCATTGCGTACCTGTGTAAACAGTCATAAATATAGCAATCATATGGGAACAATTGGACGATTTGAAATCCATTTTATTTTCTTAAGTGCTTTTGAATGACTTTTCAAAAGTACCCTGTTATATCTTATCTTATCAGTTATCAGTTTACACAATGATGATATTCAAGTTTTTTGTGGCGCATTTGTTTGAGATGAAAATCAAAGTTCATTACGTTCTGTGAAACAAAACATCCAGATTCTTGATAAAAATCTAAATTGTCTTATATTCACAAATATTCAAGTAAAGAATGAATTGGGTTTTTTTTGCAGGGTACACTAAACGTTCATGAAGGCGAGCTAGGCCGACAGTCCACAGATACAAATGCAACCGCAATTAAAGCGCTACAAACACAGACCACAGACGTTGAAGATTCCCGTCGGGGTTTGTCTGGTGAGTTTACAGGTGTAGGGCTTTATAACCCAAGACAGAGCATGGACCCATCGCAGAAAACGGATGTTGGAGAATCCCGTCAGATTTTGTCTAGAGGTCTTCCATATTTAGCACCATCTGCTTCAGCACAGACTATGGATGATGGAGAATCCAGTCAGTGTTTGTCTGGTGAATGTACAGGTGTTATGCTATATGATCCAGGACAAAGTATGGACCCATCACAGAATATGGATGTTGGAGAATTCAGTCATACTTTCTCTCCTGAACAGACAGGTTTAGCACAATATCATCCCGAAAACACAATGGATCCAGCACATACCATGGATCTTACAAAGTCTCATCAGAGGTGGCTTTGTGAGCGTACAGGTTTAGCGATGTATGATCCCAGAAAGACTGTTTATAGTGGAGAATCCCCTGGAACTTCTTGTCAGACCTTGTATGATGCACACAACTTGACCACTAGTGAATTGGAAAGAAGTGGAGAACTCTCTCATTACTCATCTAATGGAAACGATATGTCTTCCTGTAAAATATTGTATCAAAGGCAAAACTATTTGTAGATATCTAGAATTTGCTGTATATATTAAGCGTTAGCTGTTCCAAGATATGCGGTTGATAATGGCGTGTTTACTGAACCTGATGGTCAAAACTCGCCTTGTGCACACGACATGATCTCTTGTAGATTAAGATTAATAGAGAAAGCATAGCTTCTTGCGAAGTAGTCCACAATAAGTAAAAGCAGTAAAGAAAACATATATAACTTGTGGTTAATATTTCAGGAGGAAGCAAAAAATAACTTTCAAGTATTTTGACCTCATAACATGTCTATCTGCCTTTTGGTTGTAAACTATAATCCTGCAGTACATATTAAAATTATTATTCATTGGCATATGCATTACTGTGATTACTTTTCAGCAACCTTGGTTCAAACGTCGTCTTTTTATCGTTTTAATTTACATGCATATTGTAGATGTGGCTAAACATTTAAACTGATAAGTAAGGTTATATCTAAAAAGACATATACAGGCTTTAGCAAGAAAATTAGTTCTACAAAGCCATCTTTATCAAATAATAGAGTGATGTCTATGGTCACATTTTCCCATTTATCTCTCTACAGGTCGGCATGATTCATCAAATTGCCGGCCATTGCAACTGATGTGTCATGCTTAATACCATTACTATGTGTGAAAAGGTTTCAATCCTAAAACGAAAAATATTAATCAAGTAAAAATATTATCGGTCTTGTGACGGGCAATTTGGGTGATCTCATAATAAATCACAGTAATACTTGACAAACCCGAACAACATAAATCTAAATAACACATATAGCTGGGCAACAAAAAATTAATTAGATATTTACTCTTTAGAGCAATTTTTGGTAGCTAATACTGGTTCTATCATGAACAGTAAAATTTTAATGTTTCGTCGACTCCACAATAAGAATGAACCTTTCAATCTGAATATAATAACTTTGGGACACTTTTATCAGAATGTGCAATTTTATAACTTTGATGTTAAAAGTAAAACTTAATGAATCACTTTCAGCATAAGATGCATCATGTATCAGAAAGATAAAGTAAATCTCTGCCATAATATACAACACAGAATCATTTTATTTTAATGGTTAGTTTGGTTAGTTCTCCTGATTAATAGAGTCCTAACATTATTCAACTCAAGTCAAGATCTTTTCTTGAGTAAAAAAACTGGTTCGTATTTACTTAAGCAAAATTCTCGTGTATATGTCACTGGTCATTGTATGATTTACAAATCTTACTTGTTGTCTAAAAAAGGCCACTGATTCAGAAGAAGTAACCATGTTCCAAGAATGGAACGCAGCACCTCAAAAACGAAAACCTACAACAGTAGATTGTATGGATGTGTAATGACTTAAATACACAAATATGTGAAAAACAGACAACAAAGGCAAAGTAAAGGACGCAAGGGCACAGGATAGTATAAATAAAAGTTAAGCCCGTCAGATGAATCACGAATACCAGTAATGGTAAAAGAATGCTCAAAAATACTCGTGTAAATACGTATCAAAATATAAAAAAAAACAAGCATGTACTCAAACTTGGCAGAAAACATAGCAACAATGGAAACACCATTAATAAAACGCACAATTTAAGTGAAAACCGCCCTCGCATTGAACCCATATGGAATATCTATTTCATAGGAAGGACTTCACACTCATTTTATAGTATAGTGACAATTTTGAATCTTCACTTCCCTTTTTGGCATGTCTATCATACTATTCACCACTCCGTCTTCGAAAATAAGAATTATAGTTTTCGCCTTCTACTTTAGTGTTCAAATCGTTTATAAGAGTCTCCTTAAGTTTTGGAAAATAAATCTGCAACAAAATGCTTGACTTGTTCTGGTTGAAATATCACATAGAGTTTACCTGAAGGAAGCCATGAATTAATTTTGATTGGATTTAACATCACGACGACTCAGTTTTAGGTTCATATTTTCCGGCAGTTTTCCAGCCTTTCATTGCATTCCCAGGTGTCCCGTCGAGCATTATTAGTTACGAAAGGTTCCCCGGGCAGAACTCACTTGCTTTCTGCAATGATGAAAGAAATCAATACCCCCAAAGTTCCGACACCATAGTGACGAAGGACAACTGTTTGGATGTAAGCGACCTTAAACACTCAGCAATGACACAGTTGAAATCTGTATAGTATTTGATGCATAGCTGAAGAAAATGATATTCACAGAATATCCACTGGACAAGGATTTGAGTTAGTCACTCAAATACTCACACATGCCTTGGAGATTTTTTTTCAACTTTTTAGCAAACAGTTGCAAAATTGCACTTTTTATGCTTTAAACATGGTCAGCGATGTTAGAAATCAACTCACTGATCCTGTAAAGGCGTTATCCCCCTTCTTTGTACTTATTTGTTACAAAACAATTATTTCCGAAAGGTCTGACTTGATAAAAAATAACAAAAATGTCCGACCTACATGTACCTACCCTAATTGTTTTGAGCATGCTACCGGAAACAAAGGATTTTTAGGCCGCATAATGTTATTGCAATGCTTCGTAAAATTGGTTCACATTTAGAACATTTTAAAGGATTTTGATTCAACGTTAACATTCGTGCATTTTAGATGATAGAATATTCAATATATATAGTATTTAACAAAGATGACGTGCATACAATAAGTTTATTATATATACAGATGGGAAGCCCGAATCACATTTGAGCAACATTTTTAACATTTTTTTATTCTTAGTACATTGCATAAGAGTTTTGTTTAAGGAACAAAAGGATTCATTTCATAGATTTAGATCTTTGAAACGAAATGTTTTTGGAAATGAATATTTAGTTATTTTTATGGAATTTTGAAAATTACCCCCCTTTAATTCAGAAGTACTGAAAAAAGTAGACTGTTGCTCTTGATTTCAATATCATTTTTTAATTTTACCTGTGCATTTGATTGATATTGAAATATTTCAACAATGTGAACCAAAATGTAAGTTTTATAACAGTGTATATAGCTCCGAAATTCATACATTTCTAATATACTTGTTGACTTGTTGCACAACCAAGTAAGAAAAACTGCATTTCAAAGGAATGTCTGCTAAAAATATATTTGTCAATGTAAATATCAATGGTTAAAATTTCACAACAGTTGAATTAAAACACAGATATATACAGAACTTTCAAATATCTTTTTTCGAGCACAGTAAAAGTATAAATAAACAATTGAAATTGTACTACAAATTACCTGCAGTTTAAAAATGTTTAATATTACAGAAAATATAGTTATTAAGTTACAATTCATGAACAGTTCACAGATCATACTTATAGATGGTAAGGATATGGCTATGAAGTGAATTTATGTGTATATGTTTGATATTACATTGTTTGAAACCTACTTGTAAAATTTACACTGCTCTGTACATTAGCATAATAATACTTGTGTAAACATTATGTTGTTTTGGGCCGGTGGCCTATATATCAATAAAGAAATTGTCATTGTCATTGTCATTGTCAATAGTTCTTTTTTATATTCATATGATTGCTTAAGCAAAGTGACCAAAATTTATTATATTTAAGCATATACTAAACTATTTCTGTCTTGGTTGTGATTACGTTATACCAATTCCGTTCATCCTTTATTTTATATAAACATTTAGATCTTTGGGACCAACTATATTCCAAATCCTCCCACCCCTACTCCCTCTAATATGCATTTTTCCTTATTTCCAACACTTGCGGCACGATCGCTTATGTACTGACCATTAGAGTTTAAGCCCTACTGTGTCTGCCAAGCAATGAGTTTTAGGATCATTGTCGTTTTGCTTCAAGAAACACACTGCTTCAGATCTGCTTCTGCACATTAAATTCTTTCGGTAACTTATACATAAATGTTTATTAACTTTGAACAAAGTTATCCAAATATGTAAAAAAGATCGAAAGGTCCCAAAATTCGAAAGAGCTTCATTACCATTTAAATTATGCAACAACCACGCAATCACCATCATTCTCAACTTGATACGCTCTACAACCACGTGATGATCTGATGTTTATTGATAATGCATTTCTGAATAACAACCGACACTTTAACGTAGTGTGTAAAATACTTCAGTTGGACTACTTTGATGAATGTGTATACGGAATAAAGAACGTTATCTCGTTATATATCATTCATATACAGACAATTGTAAGTATTTTCCTAGACAATGTACGTGCGTAAACTAGGGTAGTATCTGACCTTGTTACAAGTAGCAGTAGTGTAGTTAGCCGTGCGCTCTGCGAAAACGAAAATCAAAAAATGCTTGTTTCTGTATATTACAAAATGTAGCAACATCTGGTCTTCCTGCGATCCTGATCTGAGTAGCTGAACAAGAAACAAATGCCGACATGTGAAAACAATACTAGTAGCTTTTCGTTATTTTATATCATTATTGTTGTTGTTGTTGTTGTTGTTGTTACAAATCATAACATATGACTCCTTCAATAAACCGCCGGTCCGTAGGCTTTTGCTTTTGGCTACTGACGAGTCTATAGTTCAGCACACTAAATTTTACGGAGCTAAACCAAAAACTTGAAGAAAACAATTATTAGAATTTTGTTATAAACAGTCCTTCCGATCTTACTATATGGTAACACTATTTGAGGTACAGCTGATGCATTACTTGCCGCAATGTATTCCTTTTTATTAATCTTTTTAGAAGGATGTACACACAATGTTCAGTACCTAGTATCAGGGTTTTTTTTATAACTGCCTATTCAAATTTTTCCACTTATTATCATCACACATGTTCAAGTGCATTATAAGAATACCGTATTTTCCGGACAATAGGCCACTGCACCGTATTGGCCGCAGTCGTATATTTTAACTATATCAGAAATAAAATTGAACGTATAGGCCGCTCCGGCATATTGGCCGCGGCCTATACACTACTATGCGTCGAACATGACCATGTCGTATAAAGATTGTCCGCGATAAATAGTCATTGTATTTACAGGTAATTGCACTTGTTAATTCGTCAAATGCATTGGACTGTTAAGTCCAATGTAGGTTTCTTAAGCTGTTTTCAAAGGCCCTCGCGGCAATAGTGACCATTCTTTACATTTTACATGATTCGATCGGCTTTCAAAATGCAAGTGAAAAATTAAAACCGTTGCATAGGCCGCATGACAGGCCCATTTAGAAAAAATAAATTGACGTATAGGCCGCTTCGACGTATAGCCCGCACCCCTGAAAATTTCACTTCTTTAAACGTATAGGCCGCGGCCTATTGTCCGGAAAATACGGTACATGTCGTATTTGTTTTAATTCCCAGTTCAAAGTCTGGTAGATCAAATGTTCATAAGTACATAAGTACTTAAAGACACTTCATAGTTAAAAGCAGAAAAAAGGATGCCTTTACTGTTTAAAAAAAAAACATTGTACTTTGTACTTTTTATGCCCCCGTACACATTTTACCCCCCCCCCCCCCCCCTCAACCTCCCACCCAACCCCCTCCTTATACAGTTGTAAAAGAAACTATTCTGGTAAGATCATTTGCAGCTAAGTACATAAATAGTAGAATACAATATTAATAATTTCTGAGGCGTTTATTTCTCTCAAATGAAAATAGATTTACATTTTATTCCCATTTGACCAGAGAAAAAGTTTTATGATCATGATTTGACCATGATTTTGTCTTAAATATAATTTAGTTTTTGTCCTTTTATACTTAATTATTATACCAAAAAATCTAAACTAAAACAATGGACATTAACAAAACATAACATACTTATATTCTGCATTGAGAAAAAAATGCAACATTATGATCTGTAAAGTTGCTTAGAGTAACTGTTGATTTATATTTGCATGAAACGAATGGACTTTTATTTAATGATATTTAGTGTCAATCGCAGAAAATGTGAAGTGCAAAAATTATAAATTATATCTGGAATGATAATCAACTCATCCTCACGTTACTGCTAAACTTTTCTAATTACATTTATACAATTTTTTTTGTATCTGCTAGAAAAAAAATGCTAATATCGATAAATTGCTAGAACGTCTCGGAGACTGTTATTGATTAGATATGCCTGTTTGTTTTTAAAACAGAATAAAGTAAACATGGTTTCTTCCATTTTCATCGCTAGTTAGTATTCTTTTTCATGTTTTAGAAAATGATGGAACGTATATCACCAAATGAAGAAAATCTTTCTCCACTTATAGAAGGTATAGTCGAGTCAGTGCAAAAAGAAACTAAATGTGAGAGAGCAGACCAGATTCGTGATGCAATTGAATGCCATTTAAAAACTTGGCTGGATGAGATGGAAAATATCAATCCATTGTTTAAGGTATCGGAGTTGATTCAGGTCGGAAGTTATGCGGAGGGGACTAAAATAATACATCCTGATGAGTTCGACTTTTTAGCTGTAGTTGATGACTTGTCGCAACCAGGTTCTGTAATTATAGATAAATGTGCAAGTGGCCTTCAAAGTGGTTTAGTGAGAGTTGCAGTTGCAGACGACAGATTAAAGTCTAGATGGAACTCGCTTTGTAAAAATGGTCATCTGCATTGTTTTCAACCCATAAATTTTCCAGTGAGAGACGATAAATGTAGGTTCGGACATGTTTTTATTTCCTTACTGTGGAAGAAAGTACGAAGTGGAAAGAGGATAGGACCGACCAGCGGGTCGCCAACAGACATAGCCTGTAGAATTCAGTTACCAACAGTAAACAATATTCCCTTATTTTTAGTAGGGGCGGATTACAAGGCACCTAACGTTCTCATCAAATTTGAACTGGAAAACAGAGAAATAACTGTAGATTTATCCCCCGCAATCAGATATCATAAAATTGAAGATTGTTTCGAAGCAGAAGACTGTGTAGGCCCAGCTTTTGCAGAACTTGTTTTAAGTCGCAAGTCTCTCTTGCTTATCGGGACTAGGCATGAATTCGATTTTAAGGTGACTGTGACGGAAGCAGAGGTTCAATACATGCACTCTGTTATGAAAAAAGAGCACAAACTCATCTACATATTCATGAAATATATTGAGAAATTATACGCTGATCACCTCAACCCCGTTACATCGTTTTCTTCATACATGCTGAAAACAGTTTGTATTCACCATGATATCAAGTGTATTACCGAAGACAGAACTATCGCAAAATGCCTCAAATCTGTGATTAGGGAACTAGATGTGTGCACACGCAGGATACGTTATTAGTGTAGTGAAAGCATTCAGCTTTTCCCCTTTTTTGTTTTCAGAGGGGACACAAAATTGCTTGACCCCTATGTGTACATTGACCTTGAAGGAACCATAAAAAACAGGGGAAAAAGTTTGGGAAACAAGAGCACCACAATGCGGAACAATATACGCCCGAAGGTATGACATTTGACCCCTAAGTGTGACCTTGACCTTGAAGTGAGCCACCAGAAACATGCGTTCTGCACGTCGTCTTAACATTTTGGTTAACATTTTGCCAAGTTTCTTTAAAATCATTCGTGCAGTAAACATGCGCTCTGCACGTCGACTCGATGTGGTGAACATTTGTGTCAAGTTTCTTCGAAATCCTTCAAGCGGTTCAAGAGTTACAGAGTGGACACAAAATTGCTTTGACCCCTATGTGTGACATTGACCTTGAAGTGAACCATCTAAAACATGCGCTCTGCACGTCGTCTCGATATGGTGAACATTTGTGTCAAGTTTCTTTGAAATCCTTCAAGGTGTTCAAGAGTTACAGAGCGGACACGAAATTGCTTTGACCCCTAAGTATGAATTTGACCTTGAAGCGAGCCATCCCAAACATTGCTTTGCGCATCGTCTCAAGAGTTACAGAGCTGACACAAAACAAAATCATATGAGCCGCGCCATGAGATAACCAACATAGTGGGTTTGCGACCAGCATGGATCCAGACCAGCCTGCGCATTCGCACAGTCTGGTCAGGATCCATGCTTTTCGCTAACAGTTTCTATAATTCCAGTAGGCTTTGAAAGCTAACAGCATGGATTCTGACCAGACTGCGCGGATGCGCAGGTTGGTCTGGATCCATGCTGATCGCAAACCCACTATGTTGGTTTTCTCATGGCGCGGCTCATATGACCTTTGACTCCTAAGTGTGACATTGACTGAAGCAAGCCATCCAAAACATGCGCTCTCTACGTCGTCTGGATGTGATGAACATTTGTGTCAGATTTCTTCGAAATCCTTCAAGGGGTTCAAGAGCGAACACCAAACGGACGTTCCTACATAGGGATACTTATGTGGCTACTCTTTTGTTCTCTCTATTGTTCTTTTAGCCACGTAAGAGAAAAATAACCGCATAAAAGCCTTACGGAATGAATGACATCAAAGAAAAAGTACAGTTACCTATTGTTCCTATAGCCACCTAAGTATGCAAATGTGAGCTCGGACGGACGAACAGACGGACACCGGGGTCATAAAATAATACGTCCCTTCGGGCGTATAAAAAAACATAAAATAAACATTTTTTACAATCTTTTCAGATAAGAACCAAATTTATTTTTTACAATTTTTTCAGATAAGAACCTTTATGTTTTTCAGATACTCTCTACAGAATGAGAGCAATATTCACACACTATTTACCTCCCAAAGTACGAATGTCAACATAGGCGGGCGACTTCATGGATGTTCATAACTGTCTTAATGAATAGTTTCATATTATCTTTCAGGAATGAGTGCAGATGTATTCAGCGTTATAAGACATTCCCGTTTAAAATGCGTGTATTTTTTCTTTTAAGAGAAACGCCTACTGCAGCAGGAAATTGATCAGTTCTATCAAAGTACAGTAACACGGTTTATTGGCATGGGTTTCGAACCTGAAGAAGTTCACAAGGCTATGACAGCAAGTTTTAACGATCCTGATATGGCAGTTGAATATTTGATTAATGTATGTACATTGTGTTTTCTTAAAATTTGAACAACTGTTTTATCTTGTTATATAATTGTAATGACATTTCAGATTGATTATGTATCAGGCTGTAAAAAGATATATTGTGGACAAAAGAAACAAAAGACGTACCTATCGCTGAAGCTAACTTTTACTAATTAATTACAATAATCAGTTAAACAGCTATCTGATTTTCATAATATATATTAGTTATATGAATCAGCAAAAATTAAATCCCATTTCTAATTTCAAAATATTGTGGGGGAGGAGGTTTCACTTAATGTCGAATGACTTCCATTTAACGTCAATCATTCTTTGAGCATAATTTATCTATTTGGTTAAGGCATACAAACAATATATAGCCAACTTCAGGGCCATACATCGTCACTACATTTCAGGTTTCATAATTATTTGAGGTGATTCCACATTGTGATTGTCGAATCTTCAAACACGATACATACTTTTCCTCAGATCTTTTTGTGGCACGTTTGATAAGGGTTATTTGTCAAACGCAGACCATGGAATAATAGAATAAGGAAGAGGAGTTATTTAGTACATGCATGCCCAAATTTGAACATGAATTCAAACGAATTATTTTCAGAGTTTGATGAAAAATGATGCTTTATCGCAAGTGGTTCTGCGAAAATACAAAAACAAGTTTGCTTTAGCATTTTCTTTCCTTAATTACATATTACAACGTTGTTATTGGTGATTTTTATTATCAATTTCTACCTGCCAGAGGCAAGACAGTATAATTTAGTATGTAGCTAAGTTGTTAAAATAGAAAAGAAATATGCGGCAGCTATTTCGAAAGAAAGGTTTTGACATATATGAGAGCAAAACAGGGAGTACTTATGAATTTAAAGCTAATGTGAAAACTGAACTTTTTTTTTTACATAAAATCCTTATTTTACAAAATGTAGATATCCAAATGGTGGATTTAAAAGAAAGTGTTAGAGATCCAGTTACCAGGTCTGTAGAGAACCCTTATAGGGGCTAGGTGGCCCTAGGTCTAGTGGTAACACGCTTGACTGTCAATCAAGAGGTCTGTGGTTCGAATCAAAGTCAAGGCACTTGAACTTGAGTGTATCCCACTAACTAAGATGCCAGCACTGGTCTTCCAATGAAAGGCGGCTTCATGTATATCGGTGCTATTTACCGGGCACGTTAAAGAACCAGTCTCTGTCTATTAGCAGGACAGGCTTTATTTAAAAGGATCTCCCTCTCTCTCCATCCCTCCCCCAAACCCCCCCCCCCCACCTCTACCTCTCTCTCTCTCTCTCTTTCTTTCTCTGTACTAGAGGCTTTGGGCTTTGTCTCATTCTCTCCCTCTGGTAAGCACGCTCTGTGTCTGTACTAGTAGGGGATGAATTTGGCGCCCTGAGTGGCTGCTTTTGTGTTATGTAAATCAGCTTTGTATGTGTTTATCGTGAAAATGGCGCTATATAGAACACAACAGAATATACGTTAAATTTTGACTTACACAAAACAAACTTTTATATAGTGTGGATTATTTGTGCAATAATGGTAGCAGTTCACATGCTGGGAAGTGGATGAATAGTATTGGTTGTGAACTCGAATGTCAAATGTAAACTGCAAACAATTTCGGATAAGAATAAAACGAGGCATGTGGTGTATAATATGTGATTGGTTGGTTGTATTATCTTGATCAACACATATGTGTACAATTTTGTGTCTCGTTGCCAGCAGCCTACAAGGAAATGACATTTAAAGCAGTTTCTATCACAGCTCAAATGGTAAGAAACTGACTGGAGAAATAAATATCGTACAGTTACCTACAGCTTTTACAGTTTTTAAACCAACTGAAATAAATATATGTATGATTTAGTTTAAACATCTGCCGAATATATAAATATATAGTAAAATGATATACATTAACCAGAATTAGCATGTAGGGTATTCTCAAAATTTCATCTTATATATTTTCCCTGTAAAAATACTGTTATACCGCCATGTTTTGTATGTGGATGCAAATAATTCTTGTTTTCTGGCCAGAAATGGAAAGATTGCAGTTGAATAGTTGTATCTCATTTATATTGGCGGTTAGACTGCACGCTGGTTTCTACTGCATGTCCTATGATTAACCTTACTTGACATAAATATTACAAATACCAGAAAGTATATTCATTTTCGTGATAAAAATGCATTGTTTTTATGATAACTTTTATTTTTGGACACACTACATCATGTTAATATCGTCTAACCATATGGACAATGAGTACACTTATTATATATATGTTTTCACTGTTTGTCAAAGATGTGTGTAAGCTTGTGCACATGATAGGCCATGATAGGCTGATAGGCTGATGGAATGAATTAATAAAATTTTCTTACCTTAAAAATGACGTTTAATCAGTTCCAGTTTATATTTAGGTGGTAGTCAAGTGTTTCATAGTTTAAAAAACATGTTCCATAACTTTCTTCGAAATAAATAATGTAATAATTCATGATATCAACACTTCTTTTTATATGTTCAAATATTGACAAATCGTTCGAATTTTAAATGCTAGTAGCTATAACAAGAATAACATTTTTTGCATCATTGCCACTTTTCAATTAAGTAAAACTCGACAATTAACTATAACATAAAAAACAAAGTTCTTTCCCACAACTTAAATCTAAGCTGTGTCCTATTTTGAAAAAGCTACAACAAAAGAATCAATTTTATACTGCCATTCTTCAATCTTATTGTCTAAATAACAGAAACTCACTGGCAAAACTAACATCAACGAAACTCTTTTCCAAACTTTATAACTGATCAAAAATGAGATTGCACAAATCACAATCGCAATATGCGGCTATGTCGTGAACGTATGCAAAATAAAAGTAAGTATTCTTCTGCAAAGGCATTGAGTACATGCGTTTTAGGTTCTTATGGATTGTATTTTTATATCATATCTACAAGAGCATATTTGTGTTTTACATTACATACCTTCTGTTGCCTTTACGTATGTTAGGGTTTCACTTGGCGGGGATTACTTTTATTTACACTGTCCTGTGACTTTGGAACATGGTGGGGGTAAGAGTGAGGTTAGGTGCACCTTTAAACCGGTTTAAACTCCCATGGTGGTTTTGCCACTGACCGTTCCAAGGGGGTGCCCCACTGTGTTCCTGTATTTGTTTGTTTCGCCCTTTTTTTGGTGTTCATTTTTGTGTATGGTGTGCGAAGTTGTTCGTGTGTGTCTTGGGGAGGCTACGTTTTTAACGGGGCTTTCCCTTTTTGGATATTCTTCCTTGTTTTTTTTTTACATTTCATCAAATATCTAAATATTTCATCAGAATGTATATCGCGAATCGGTTCTTTTTTTCAGGGTATTCCAGAACATCTTGTCGAGCTTGCTCTCAAAGATCCCAAGACCACAGGACCAAATGATTGTGAGACTTCGTATGGTGAGTTCTTCCCTTTAGAGCCAACTGTTTTTGAACAAACCGACTATCGAGCACAGACCATGCATGTTGGAGAATCCTGTCAGATTTCGTCTGGTGGACTTACATGTTTAGAACCAGCTGCTTCAGCACAGACCATGGATCAAGCACAGTGTGTTGGAGAATCCCGTGAGAGTATTTCTGATGAGCTTACTGATGTAGGGATAGATGATCCTGGAAAGATTGATAATAATGGGGAACAGGCTTCCTCTAGCGTACACAACATAGTCACTAGTCAGTTGGGACAAAGTGGAGAATTCCCTCAAAACTCATCTAACGGACAAAACATGGTTACTTGTGAAATATTGTACCAAAGGCAAAAACAAATATAAAATGCTAACATTAAAGAACTGGTTAATAGGTTTAACGCTATCTGCTCCAGGATAGGCAGTTTATTATGACGAATCTTCGGATTTTTCGAGTTAGACTTTTTCTTGTGTACAACACCACGGCCACTTGTAAATCAAGATTTAAGACAGAACTTCCCAAAACCAGCAATAAACAAAGCTTGTCTACGTGTGAAATACTTTACCACAATGCAAAACGATAAGGAAACATGTATGGACTTGTGAAAGGTCTCCCTGTAGCAGCAAACCACAACAACGCTTTTTTCTTTTAACCTTGTAAAGAGATCTACTTGGATTTGGGTTATAAAGATAATCCTTCGTGTTTTTAATATAATTTTCAAATGTATGCATAAATTAAATAATTTTCCGATTTTCAACTGATTGTTACAACTGACCAGATTATCTTTTATTTAATTTGTGACCGGGTAGCACTCCCAAAAAACGACATGTAATTTTATAATTGGGGACTTTTCCAAGCATTTAAATTAAATTTGCTTGTTTTTTTCTTTGAATGAAAACTGTATGCCAAACTTGTTTTCCAGCAGACTTTCATCCATTTCACTATGCAAAGCAGATAGTGAAACGTTTCTAATCTTTTTTTATATATTGCAGTTATAATTTGGTAATTGGATTTGTGGTTTTGACTTTGGACCTTAGAATTTACTTAAGCTGTGAAACTAGAGCCTATCTATTTATAATCACCGACTACACGAGGGTTTTAACATGGACTGCAACTTTTCACACTATGTCGATTCAATCTTGGGCGTAAAAAGTTGTTAGTTTACAGTAATGTGCTGAAAAACATAGGTTAGGTAGGTCGGTATTTGTTTTTATTATAAAGTTGGACTTTTCGAAATTTATTTTTGTGTCAAAAATGAATACAAACAATGACTTTAGAACAACAGAATGTTGATTTCTAATATCTCTGATCATGCTTAAAGCATAAAAAGTGCAGTTTTGCAACTTCTTGTAAAAAAGTTGAAAAAAGAATCTCCAAGGCAATAAAAACATTAAGGGTCGGGTCAAAAGTAGTCTGTTATGATGTGAGATTTTGAAATTTTTTTTATCTTCATAACTTTTTATTGGATGACTTTTCAAATGTACTACTTTTTGTATGTTATATTTCACGTATCTATTATATCTGTTTTTATGAAGTTTGATGTAAATTAACTGATTCAATGTAATATTATTTTAAATCATTAATGTAAATTGAAAAAGGTCGTAAAAATTATTTGTCAAACCTTCTCCAAACTTAACTGTACGTATATGTGTTTTCACTGTTTGTCAAAGATGTGTGTAAGCTTGTGCACATGATAGGCCATGATAGGCTGATAGGCTGATGGAATTAATAAATAAAACTTTTTTCCCCTTAAAAAATGACGTTTAATCAGTTCCAGTTTATATTTAGGTGGTAGTCAAGTGTTTCTTAAGTTGTTTTTTTCTCCCTCTGGTTGTTTCTTCCCCCTAATAACTAAGTTTTTGTACATAAACAAGGGGAAAAAACCCAACTGATTGGTTTTTTCTCCGCCCCCACCCCTCTCCCCGGATGTTTTATTCTCCCCTAGTTTTTGTTCATGAACAAGGGAGAAAAAAACAACCTGTTGAGTTTTCTCCCCTCCTGGTTGTTCCCCCCCCCCCACCCCCCACCCCCAGTTTTTGTGCATAATTACGGGAGAAAACACCAACCAGTTGTTTTTTTCTCCCCCGCCCCACTGGTTGCCTTTTTTCCCTACTAGAAATTAAGTTTTTGTGCATTAACATGTGGGAGAAAACTAACTGGTTGGGTTTTTTCACCCCCTAGTTGTTTCCTCGCCCCCCACCCCAACCCCCACCCAGCTTTTGTGCTTAAACAAGGAAGAAGAAACAACCAGTTCGTTTTTATTTCCCCCCTAGTTGCTTGTCTGAATAATACACAGGTGGAGGAAACTCACTAGTTGGTTCTTTCCCACCTTGTATGTATGTATCTGCATGTCTGAATAATACACGATGAAGGGGAAAGAAATTGACTAATTGGTTCTTTCCCCCTGATATATTTATATCTGCATGTCTGAATAATACACTGTGAAGGGGGAAGAAACTGACTAGTTGGTTCTTTCCCCCCTGGTATATATGTATCTGCATGTCTGAATAATACACGGTGAAGGGGGAAGAAATTGACCAGTTGGTCCCCCCCCCCTTGTATGTATATATCCGCGTGTCCGAATAATACACGGTGAAGGGGGAAGAAATTGACTAGTTGGTCCCCCCCCCCCCCCCCCCCCCCCACCCTTGTATGTATGTATCCGCATGTCTGAATAATACACGGTGAAGGGGAAAGAAATTGACCATTTGATTCCTCTCCTTCCCCTTCCCCCCCCCCCCCCCCCCCCCCCCCCGCAGTATGTGTATATCTGCATGTGTGAATAATACATGATGAAGGGGGAAGAAATTGGTTTAAACTTTATTTCAGCAAGTTTGACATACATGGTATACAACAATAAATGCATGAAATTAATGGATCGGAAAACAAGTTATTTAAAACTTATATAAATTCCTCTCCATATATGAAATAACTACAAATCATCAAATACCACATTGTCAGGAATCATGGCTAGTGATAAAGAAGAAATTAACTAGTTGGTTTTCCCCCCATTGTATGTATCTGCATGTATGAATAATACACGGTGAAGGGGGAAGAAACTGACTATTTGGTTCTTTCCCCATTTTATGTATCTGCATGTCAGAATAATACACAGTAAAGGGGAAGAAACTGACTAGTTGGTTCTTTCTCCCCTGGTATGTGTATATCTGCATGTCTGAATAATACACAGTGAAGGGTGAAGAAACTGACTAGTTGGTTCTTTTCCCCTTTTTATGTATCTGCATGTCTGAATAATACACTGTTAAGGGGGTAGAAACTGACTAGTTGGTTCTTCCCCCTGTTACATGTACATTTGCATGTCTGAATAATACACTGTGAAGGGGTAAGAAACTGACTAGTTGGTTCCCCCCCCCCCACCCCTTGTATGTATGTATCTGCATGTCTGGATAATACTAGTGAAGTGGGAAGAAACTGTCTAATTGGTATTTCCCCCTTTCATGTATCTGCATGTCTGAGTAATACACAGTAAGGGGGAAGAAACTGACTAATTGGTTCTTTCCCCCCTAGTATGTGTATATCTGCATGTCTGAATAATACACGGTGAAGGGGGAAGTAATTGACTAGTTGGTTTTTCCCCCTTGTATGTTATGTATCTGCATGTCTGAATAATACACTGTAAAGGGGGAATGCATGTCTGAATAATATACGGTGAAAAGGGAAGAAACTGACTAGTTGGTTCTTTCTCCACCCCCCCCCCCCCCCCCAACCCCCAAACCCCTTTTATCTGGATGTCTCAGTAAACACAGTGAAGGGGAAGAGACTGACTAGTTGGTTCTTTCCCCCCTGGTATGTGTATATCTGCATGTATTAATAACACACGGTAAAGGTGATTTTTTGCATAAACAAGGGAGAAAGAAGAATACACTAGGAGGAAAGAACCAACCAGTCAGTTTCTTCTCCCTTCATTGTCTATTAATCACACATGTAGACACATACACTTGTACATACTAGAGGGGAAGAACTAACCAGTCAGTTTCTTCCCCCTTCACCGCCTATAATCCACACATGTAGATACATACACACTAGGGGTAAAAACCAACTTGTCAGTTTCTTCCCCCTTTACTGTACATTAATCACACATGTAAATACATACATTCTAAGCGGGAGAGAACCAAGAAGTCATTTTCTTCCCCCTGTACCACCTATTTTTCACACATGTACATACATACGCACTAGGGGGGAAAGAACCAACCAGTCAGTTTCTTCCCCCTTCATTGCTTATCATTCACACATGCAGGCACGTACAACTAGGGGAAAGAACCAACAAGTCGTTTCTTCCCCTTTCACCGTCCTTTATTCACACATACATGCTAGGGCGAAAGAACTAAACCCGTCAGTTCATCCCCCATCACTACTTTATTCCCCACATGTAGACCCCGTACATACTAGGGGAAAGAACCAACCAGTTTTAGATTCTTCTCCTTCACTGCCTATTATTCACACAGTAGACACATACACTTGTACATGCTAGGTGGGAAAGAGCCAACCAGTCAGTTTCTTCCCCCTTCACCGCCTAAAATTCACACATGTTGATACATACACACTAGGGGGAAAGAACCAAATAGTCAGTGTTTCCCGCATTACTGTACATTAATCACACAATCATGTAGATACTAGGGGGAAAGAACCAACAAGTCAGTTTCTTCCCCTTTCACCATCTATTATTCACACATACATGCTAAGAGGGAAAGAGTCAACCAGTCAGCTGCATCCCCATCACTGCCTATTACTCACACATGTAGACACATACACACTAGGGGGAAAGAACCAACCACTCAGATTTTCCCCTAGTTTTGTTTTGCATAAACAAGGGAAGAAACAACCAGTTATGGGGGGAGCGGGGGAAGGGAGAAAAAAACTTGCTGTGTTTTTTCCCTTGTTTATGCACAAAAACTAGATGCAAAAACAAACCAGGGGGGAGGAAAAAAACAACCGGTTGTTTTTTCTCCCTTGTTTGTGTGCAAAAACTAGGGGAGGGGGAACTAGGGGGTATATCCAACTAGTTGTTTTTTTTTCTCCCTTGTTTATGTACAAAAACTAGGGGGACAACCAACCAAGGGCGAGAAAAAACCAACCGGTTGTTTTTTCTGCCTTGTTTATGTACAAAACTAGGGGCCCCGGGGGAAAAACTAGGAGGGAGAAAAAAAAAACAACCAGTTGTCTTTTTTTCTCCCTTGTTTATGTACAAAAACTAGTGGGGGGAACCATTTGGTTTTTCTCCCTTGTTAATGCACAAAAACTAGGGTGGTGGGAGGGAACAACCGGGAGGGGGAACCAACCAGTTGATTTTTTCCGACTGTTACACCGGAAAAAATATTTTTACGACTTATAAATTTTTACCAAATTTCTGTCTTAAGTATGTTCGAATATTGAAAAGACATTAAAATTGTGTCAAATATATGACAAGGGAAAGGGGTGATTTTGTTTGTATCGTCAAGTGCCTGCCTTCATTCGCTCGTGTGTAAGTCCTAGATGTTTGTGAGCTTTTCTGTTGCATTTTAAATGAATGGACTTATTTAAATATGTAAAAATAATTAAAGACGTTTGCTGCACAGATTGAAGACATATTGAAGTTTAGCATTCTAAGTTAAGCAGAGGAAAATTTGAAGAGCAGTTAATAAACTAAGTGTTTTCCCCCAAAATTTGTCAGACATAAATTATATGAACAAGAACAAGAACAAAGTTTATTTTGTAAATAAAGGCCTCCGGCCCATAATACAATATTACAATAAAACAAATATAATAATATGAGTTGTGCACAGAAATGTAACTATTCATTATCCTTTAGCTTCATAATAGCGTTAACATAAAAAGCAATGTATTTAATTCTATCATCATTTGAAGATTGCATGAGATTAATAAAATGAGGGAATTCGTTTCCACCAGCATACCAGGAATATATAAAAATTTGTCTTTCTTGCCTATATTTGTAACATTTAAAAAATACGTGGAATTCATCTTATATGCATTCAATATCAAAATTAATGAAACAGTATCTACATATTCGATCTTCTCTTGGAATTGCAAAATGGCGACCAGTCTCGATAGCAAATTTATGGCTAGAACATCTAAATCTTGCAAGTGATTTTCTAACATAAAATGGCAAGTTCAAGCACAAATACCTTTCGGGATTTAAACAAGTTTTAAAATGTTTGTATGTATCACAACGAGTCGAGCTATGAATATTTTCATGCCACATTTGATTCATACAGTCAATTAATTTTTGTTTAAAGACGCAAATAAAATTGCTAACATCACCGACCTCTTGACTTAGGTGATTTTGTTTGTATCGTCAAGTGCCTGCCTTCATTCGCTCGTGTGTAAGTCCTAGATGTTTGTGAGCTTTTCTGTTGCATTTTAAATGAATGGACTTATTTAAATATGTAAAAATAATTAAAGACGTTTGCTGCACAGATTGAAGACATATTGAAGTTTAGCATTCTAAGTTAAGCAGAGGAAAATTTGAAGAGCAGTTAATAAACTAAGTGTTTTCCCCAAAAATTTGTCAGACATAAATTATATGAATGAACATTAACTTAATATATAAAGTAATATATTTATCTAATTCAATTCATTATAATCATATCGTGGTTAAATACAATACTGCAATAAACACTACTTCCGTGTTGGATGTACGGTATTAGTACGGTTCAGAGATTACGAACAACCTTAAAATAGTCTCAGTTATATCCCTTAGTTGTTTATACGCCATTTTGCATCACTAAAAGTAAGTAGATATCTATCACTTAACTTTACCTTTGATGTGTGATTTTAGTACTTAAGGATTATTTGACAATACACTGTTTGTGTAGTTTCACTGTATATTTTCTACAAAAACGGACTTGCATTTAACTATTTCATGTGTACTTATTAAGGCCTATGCTATTTTGAAATTATGAATTAGGTGGGTGGGGTACATGATATTATTTCTGAGGAATTTCGAAGTTACTGTAAAACAAACGTCATTCCAATGTGACAATACATCAAAACCATGAAGTGCTGAACTCTTACTTTAATTAAAAAAGTAAAGTGGGAAAAGTTATCAGTATGTTCATGTCACAATTTTCGGGGTAAGTATTCTATGTCATCGTGCATAACTGCGAAAAACTATAACATACATAATAAAGCTAAACTATCCGTGTAAATGAGCTGAGAGCTATTTTTCTATCTCCGTTTATTACTTTTCTAAAAAACACATTACAATTTACCAGGTGTTGGCAAAATTTGTCATTTTTGTGCACATGCCTTTACACATGAAAGAAGTCCGAACTATAGGTATGGTGTGCGAGAAGGGCCTGAGCGCTTACGTAGTGCTCATTTACAGGGATTTTTCCGGTTGTAAACAATATGGCGGCATTTTTGTAAACCAACAAAGAAAAATGTAGAATTTTTGGAATTTAACCCGAATTGAGTCAGATATCAAGGATATAATGTGTACAATATGTTGAGAATATTTATAGTGACTGGAAATTAATCATTTGACGGTGAGCGTTTATCACGGAAAAATACAATAACTGTATAACTGTATAACTGTTATCGAGAATTAATGCCGCGCAAACAGAACAACAAACGAAGGCGCAATAAATCCTCTCCTGGTCACCTTAAAACCAGTAAAAAATACAGAGTTGCAAGTGGAAGCGACAGTGGGGAGGATTCTGAGTATTTTGAACCATTTGACTATCCTGATATCGATATTGATACTGAAACACCCGTTACTTCTTCATCAGTACCAAACATGCGTTCAACAAAAAGTTCATTTAACTGCTACACCCCCTTAACGACCAATAGACGTGTAGAGGCATTACATAGAGGTAATGACCCCACACTCACCCTTTATTATTATGTTTTTATTGGCCTGTGATGTAAACCCAATGAAGTAATTTCACTAAAAGGCAGAGATTAGTATACCTTTATCGAATTAACTGGAACAAACATTACACTTATTGTTTAGAATAATCTTTGATGATGTAATTATTTTGCGATTCCACGGTTGATGTTGTAACCGGAACAAATGAAGGCACTTTCGGTTTGGCACGAGTTTCGTGCCTTTGTCAGAGAAATGGAATCAATAGAAATAAAAATATAAAATGAAAAAGTGGAAAGCCAAATAAACAAATAAACCTCCCCCCCCCCCCCCCACCCCCGCCCCCCAAAAAAAACAAAAAAAAACGGACCGGGGTATTGCCTTATCGGCACTCTGCTACGTATCGGGCAGGATCCAGAGGTGTCGGACACTTCTGACACTAACATAGTGAAAATGGTATTCACTTCGCCGGAGTCGTCACTTCGATTAGAGACGAAACCATAACAAGCAGATATCGATGCAATTCAGTAACTTACTACCTAAGATGGTATTAGATTTCAGTCGATGATAATACAAGCATCTAGAATCAATGGAATTAATTGGTACTCCGGGTCATGGGATAGTGATACTCTTCGCTGACTAGCTGTTCTTCCCGTGACCTTTAACAGTGGCTTTTATATCCTCTAACTACATTCCCACTATATACATTACTTTTTTATACATGAAACAGACTCCATCAGACCATGAGTCCATGTTGAGTCATGCATTTATTTATGATCAATTTTCATGAGAGAAAATGTTAGCTTGCCAAAAGCTAGTTTTGATACTAACCCGTCAAAACCTACCTATTTGAGACAAAACCTGTGTAGTTTATAAAATCCCTGCCCTTTAATTGGTGTCAATGTTATTTACAATATGTATATTAATATTAAACAGAAACGAACGATTAAATACTGTTTCAGAGGACTTACTGCCGAATGTAACCTTGTTGTCCATTCCAAAGTCCGAGTCTCTATTTTGCTCTTAAAAGGCTAACTAATTTTATAGAAAGCAATGAATGTGCATTTAAATGCCTTATTTGACGACTTTTATGTCACAGTAAGCATCTGTTTAAGCAAAATGGTATTACAACAGGCATAGTTATCATTATGTCTGCTTTGAAAACACTATACACACATAGTAAAAAGCAAACTATGAATTAGCTCATGAGTTTTATTTCCCTAAAATGAAAATAGATTCACTCGAAAAATTACAATCAATGCCCATTTACTACAGCAAAAGTATTTATTTTTTGTGAGAATCATGATTTAATCTTGAATGCATTTTTTTTACTGATGTTCATGTTATACATAGTTCTTATATAGACAGTTACTTTGGAACTAAAAATGGAGTCTTACGAAACTTAACATAATGATATTATGCAACTGAAACAAAAAAATAAAGAAAAATGCATAATATTTGCCAAGAAAAACTTTTGTTGATCAATATCTACTTTGATATTCTGTTTCGAAACATACGTAATTTTATGTCTTTTGATAGGATGACAAGTACCTGCTAAAGAAAAGTTAAAGTGCAAGAATTATCTTATAAATTTATCTTATCCAATAATCATCTATTTTACCCTTTTGTACTACTCTTTTCACATTTTATCTGTACAATTAAAAATTAAATCTGCCAGAAAAAAAAACGTAAAAAAAACTTGCTAATATCAGAAGATTACTAAATTGTATAAGAGGCTATAACTGATTAAATCTTCCTTTTTAGCTCACCTGAGCCGAGCCAAAGGCTCAGGGTGAGCGCACCATCCGTCGTCCGCCCGTCCGTCCGTCGTCCGTACACAAATTCCTACAAACAACGTCTCCTAAACCGTTAGACCAATTTTGATGACACTTCACAGGGATGTTTCTTGGATGGTCTTCTTTGAAAATTGTTCAAAGAATTGAATTCCATGTAGAACTCTGGTTGCCATGGAAACCGAAAGGAAAAACTTGAAAAATCTTCTTGTCCAAAACCACTGGTCATATGGCTTTTATATTTGGTATAAAGCATCATCAAGTGGTCCTCTACCAAGTTTGTTTAAATTATTCCTCTAGGGTCAAATATGGCCCCGCCCTGGGGGTCACATGATTTACTTAGACTTATATAGGGAAAACTTTGAAAATCTTCTTGTCCAAAACCACAAGGCATAGAGCCTTAATATTTTGCATGTGACATCATATGATGGTCCTCAATAAAGATTGTTCAAATTATGCCACTAGGGTGAAAAGAGGCCCCGCCCCGAAGGTCTCAAGTTTTACATAGACTTAAATAGGAAAAAATTAAAGATCTTCTTGTCTGAAACAACAAGACCTAGGCCTTTGATGTTTGGTATGTAGCATTGCCTTGTGGTTCTCTATCAAGATTGTTCAAATTACGTCCCTTTGGTGAAAAGAGGCTCCGTCCCGGAAGTCCCAAGTTTTACATAGACTTGTATAGGGAAAACATTTAAACATCTTCTTGTCTTAAACTGCAAGGCCTAGGCTTTTGATTTTTGGTATGTTGCATTGTCTAGTGGTCCTTTGCCAAGACTGTTCAAATTGTGCCTCTTGGGTAAAAAGAGGCCCTGCCCTAAGGGTCCAAAATTTAACATAGACTTACATAGGAAAACCTTTTAAAAATCTTCTTGACTGAAAGTCCAAGGCCAAGGCTTTTGATATTCAGTATGTAGCATTGCCTAGTGGCTCTCTAACAAGAGTGTTCAAGTTGTGCGCCTGGGGTTAAAAGAGGCCCTGCCCCAAGGGTCACACAGTTTTTATATGAGTTATATAGGAAAAAATACTTCAAAAATTATCTGATCATATTTCCTAGGCTGTTTAATTCTAATTATCTTATGACCCAAAGTAATTAGGAGTTACTTGACTGTAACGTTGACCTACTGGTTAGTTTGTTTAGATACAGCCTTGAAATGTGTATGATATGTACAGTTTTGCACACCAATCTTAAAACTGACTTCAGTAATCATGAATATGACCTACAGACCTATCTTCTTGTTTTTTAAGATAAGCCTTGAAATGAGGATGACATGTATAGTTTTGCATGCCGATCTTTAAACAGACTTTCACTGACCGTCAGTGTGACCTACTGACCTACTCTCTTATTTTCTCAGCTACAGCAAAAGGATTTAGACCACCTGTAATATTTTGTTTACAGATTTAAAAAGTAATCTTGCATAATCTTTAGCTTGACCCACTCTCCTGATTTTCTTGTTTTTAAAGCTTTAGCTAAGAAATATGTTCAAGCAAACAACTCTACTCAGGTGAGCGATATAGGGCCATCATGGCCCTCTTGATTAAAAAGAATAACTATTTTTTTAGAAATTATTTCTTCTATATTCACTGATAAAATTCCTTTTTTATGTTTTAGAATGTGATGGAACGTGCATTACAAAATGAAGAAAAACTTTCTCCACTAATAGAAGGTATAGTCAAGTCAGTGCAGAAAGAAACTAAATGTGAGAGAGCAAACCTGATTCGTAATGCAATTGAATTCCATTTAAAGACTTGGCTGGATGCGGTAGAAAATACAAATACTTTATTTAAGTTATCGGAACTGATTCACGCAGGAAGTTATGCTGAGGGGACTAAAATAATACATCCTGATGAGTTCGACTTTTTAGCTGTAATAGATGACTTGTCGCAACCAGATTCTGTAATTATAGATAACAATGCAAGTAACTTTCAGGAAGGTTTAGTCAAAGTTGCAGTTGCAGACGACAGATTAAAATCAAGATGGAACACGCTCTGTAAAAACGGGCATCTGCAATGTTTCCAAAGTGTCGATTATCCAAAAAACAAGGGCGAATATAGATTCGGACATGTTTTCATTTCAACACTGTGGGAGAAAATTCGAAATGGGAATAAGATAGGGCTGACTGACGTATCGCTAACCGACATAGCGTGTAAAGTTCAATTACAAACAGTGAACAATATCCCCTTATTTTTAAAAGGAGCCGAATATAGTACACCTAACATTTTCATCGAATTTGAACTGGAAAACAGAGAAATATCTGTAGATTTATCCCTTGCAATAAGATATCATAACATTGAAGATTGTTTCAAAGCAGAAGACTGTGTAGGCCCAGCTTTTGCAGAACTTGTTTTAAGTCGCAAGTCTCTGTTGCTTGTTGCGACAAGAAACAATTTCGATGTTAAGGTGACTGTGACTGAAGCTGAGGTTCAATACATGCAGTCTGTAATGAAACAAGAGCACAAAGTCATCTATATATTCATGAAATATATTACGAAATTATACTGTGATCACCTCTTCCGCCTTCCATCGTTTACGTCATACATGCTGAAAACAGTTTGTATTCACCATGATATTAAGTGCAAAAATAAAAACAGAACTGTCGCAGAATGTCTCAAATCTGTGATAAAGGAACTAGATGTGTGCACCCGACAGGAATACGTTATTAGTTTAGTGAATAGGCATATTCGCCTTCGATCTAAGACCTTCGTAGAAGAGAAAACAATCAACAGAAAATCTATGCTTAACGGAATGAGGAAACTCTGGCAGTTACCAGACAAAATCAGTACCGTTAATGAGTTTGATGCATTTTTGAGGCACCTGATTCAACAAGAGAGACAGAGTAGAGATGAGGGTATGTTATGTTGTATTATTATTTTGTACGTCAATGTAGGGTAAATGTATGGGTTTTTTGTGTTATAACAGCTGCAGAACCCCAAAGGATTCTGAAGATGTTAAAACACTATAACGCTATTCTAGCATAAAATGCTTAAGAACCAAATAAATGAATATGTTTTCTCTCAATATCACTAAATTTCCATGAAATGCGCGGTAAAAATTACGTTGTCTTTTCACGTTGAAGTCATTTCCTTTTGAACTATCCCCTTTGGAGCCTTAATACGTTTACGCTTTGCCACAGTACCCGCACAAATAAATGGTGTTTTAACAGCACGCGAGCGTGAGAATCACTGTTAACACACGTTTTCTCTCCTATTAAAACATCCCCTAAAAGTGGCAAAACATCTGTTTTATGCTAGAATACGTCCTCGGATTATTTCTGCTCCAATTAAAACTGGTCGATATTTGATGAAACGTGACAGAATTAATGACTATGGATTTATAATTCATATAGTCTATCTTCACTACACAATTATGCAATGATTCGACCTTATTGTGTTTTTAACCAATAAGAAGGTAATTTTTGTAATATGTTTAACATCAATTTTATTGAACTCCTTTAGAAACAAATTAAAACCAAAATAAATATTAGTTGACTCAGTGAGCTAAAGAAAACTTTTGAAAATACAAATATTTACAGAAAACACTACAATGTGTTAACAAAATGTTTAATCAGACTCAATCAATGTATGTATGGAAAGAATTGGGAAAACAGTGATTTTGACAAATCTTGTTAATGACATATTTTGGCAGTTATTTATGCCCTATTATCACAGCTAAAGCCTAAAACTATATTTTTTTTTTTTTGTTATTTTTATACTTTCTTCATTTTAGCTTACAAATCAATATTAAAACAAAACCACCTTAGTAATATGTAAGTTTCTTTTAAAAAAAAGGCATGTAAGAATTTCGTCTAATTTAAACTCCTGACATTAATTAGGAGAAAAAACGGGTCTCATAAATATTCACATGTGAGTGCACATTGTGAAAGGCTTATTATTCGACATGTGGTACCAGGATTTCATTGGTATTGGTTCTTCTTCAGAAACTCTCAAAGGGATATTGACCGGAGCAGGGGTATTCATAAAGTGAAACTGTGCATTTCATTGCAGTGTTCTAGTCATTTCGACAGAGTTATAGTCCATAGAAAACGTCACATGCTAAGTCTATGAGGATGGCGGCATAACTATGTTTTTCAAAGTTCTGTTTCATATTTTTATTTTTTTAATATTACAAGATAGTATGTTTTTTGTTGTTGTTTTTTTTTTTTTGGTGGGGGGGGGGGGGGGAGATAGTGGGGATCACTTACCAAACATTGGACTCTTCGTCTGTCTAGTAATGGTCTCTACGGTGGCACTTGTTTAGCTAGGGGTATGCGGTTACGTGTAAGGCTGTTATGTCACTAATATACAATATGTAGCAATTAAACACACCTTGCCAAATGGGCCTATAAGTCACCAGTAAATGCAATACCAAGAACATACGTTATGTCACATGAAAAGAACATTTTTGTCTGAAACTATACAGAGAGATAATAAATACTTTCAATATCATACTGAATACAACATAGTGAATACAAAGACTTAACAGTTGTGATCAGTTATTTTCGGAACATGAATGTAAACACATATAAATGCATATAAATATACTGAAAATACTGAAGTAAATTTTCTACTTATATTATTTGGTTTTTATTTATCTTGTGTTATATTTTGCTTTTCTCCTCCTTAATCTAGACCAGAGATCTCTGAAAGTGATGTAATTTATTTTAACAATATTTTCAAATAGGAAACCTTTATGTTTTCTGGTATTATTAATTTCTACATAATTTCTACGGAATGAGAGGGATATGACACAATGTTTAGCTTCTGAAGTACAGTGTGTCAACCTAGGTGGGCGACTTCATGTATGTTCATAACTCGATATCTCTTATTTGATATTTTCATATCACCTTTCAGGAAGGAGTGCAGATGTATTCAGAATCACAAGACATTTACGTTTAAAATTGTGTTTTTCTTTTAAGAGAAACGCCTACTGCAGCAGGAATGGGGTCAGTTCAACCAAAGTACAGTTTCAAAGTTTATTGACATGGGTTTCGAACCTGAAGCAGTTCACAAGGCTATGAGAGCAAGTTACTACGATCCTGATATGGCAGTTGAATATTTAAAGAATGTATGTACATTGTGTTTTATTTTCAAATTTGAACAGCTGTTAAGTATGTTTAGTCATCGTAAGAAAATGGTGACAACATTTCAGACTGATTATGTATCAAGCGGAAAAGAATAGTGTTAAAAAATGTGAATAAAAGGCATAACTTTGCTAATTAGAATAAATCAGTTTATTAGCCGAATATCTGATTTTCATGAAACATGTTAGTAATTTGAATAAGAAATAATGAAACCCATTTCTAATTTCAAAATATTATGGGTAAGTGAGGTTTCAGTTGATGTCTAAAGACTCCCATTCAGTGTCTAACATTCTTTGAACATATCTATTAACAAACACATACAAACATATATAGTCAACTCCCAAGACTCATACGACCACTACAGTTCGAGTATGATAATTTTTTGAAGTGATTCCATATTTTGACCCTCCAATGAAAATGTTTCTTTCGTCAAACACGATTCCCACTTTTTCTCAGATCTGTTTGTGGCACGTTGGATAAGGGACCAATCTGACTAAAGTACATCTCCAATTAATACTACGCACATTGGATCGGATCACGCGTTATTGATAGCCTCGTTCTGACGACCTTTCCGCTAAGTAAATCAGAGCCTTACTTGCATTTTGCATATGAAAGTTTAGTTTAAAAAATCTATATTTAGCCTTGGTTTTTCATATTTACAATTCTTATGACGACCACATTGCGACTAAGCCCTCATGTTTGAGAGAAATCATATGTCATGGTACGGACTTGGTCACGTAAGGTGTAAGACAGCCGGTTAGCTCAGTTGGTAGGGCACTCGCCCTGTAAGCGAGGGGTCCAGGGTTCGGGCTCCGATCTGACTGTACATGTTTCTAACCCTTTGACATTCGACACTATTTTGATGGTTCAGTCAAATACTTGTTGAATAAAGTCGTTTGATTGGTTCAAATAAAAGTAGACTTGCGAAAATAAAAATACCAAAGACGAATGTGAATGGGCCATTCTCAGATCTTCGTTTAGAAGATCAAGTACTTTAGTCAGATTAGATAAGGGCCATTTTTAAACTGCAGTCCTTGGATTTCTGTTGATTTTAGATATAAAAAGGAAGACGAGGTATTTAGTCATTTTATGTCCTAATTTGAACATGGATTTAAACAAATATTTTCAGAATTAGATGGAAACGATACTTTTTTGCAACTGGTTCTGCTACAATTAACGGATCAAGTTTTAGATCTCTCCTAAGTTACATATTACACTTTTGGAATTACCAATTTCTACCTGCAAGGCAAGACAGTATAATTTTGTATAATATTTTCGTACCAGTCCGCATTTTGACAAAGTTTTTTTAGATAGGTCTTTGAAACTTTCAACACTTGTGTACCATCAACATGTCCAGTTTGAGGCAAGTGTACATATCTCCATCTAGGAGTTTGACTGAAAAAATGGCCCCTTTTAACTTGGGTTAAGTTTTTATGCCCCCGAAGGGAGGCATATTAGTTTTCAACTGTCCGTCCGTTCGTTAGTTAGTTAGTTAGTAGTTAGTTCGTTCGTTCGTTCGTTCGTCACAACGTTAACTTTTTGCATGAAGGCACTTTACTCGCGAACCACTGCACCCAGAACCTTCAAACTTCACATACTGATAGTACTAATTGAGTACACTATCCCTACTGACTTTGGGGTCACCAGATCAAAGGTCAAGGTCACAGGGGCCAACGTTAACTTTTTGCATGAAGGCACTTTACTCGCGAACCACTTCACCCAGGACCTTAAAACTTTACATGCTGATAGTCCTTCTTGAGTACACCACCCCTACTAACATTGGGGTCACCAGGTCAAAGTTCAAGGTCACAGAGGCCAACGTTAACTTTTTGCATGAAGGCACTTTAGTCACGAACCACTTCACTCAGGACCTTCAAACTTCATTTGCAGATAGTACTTATTAAGTTCATCACCCCTACTGACTTTGGGGTCACTAGGTCAAAGGTCAAGGTTACAGGGGCCAACGTTAACTTTTTGCATGAAGGTACTTTACTCGCGAACCACTTCACCCAGGACCTTCGAACTTCACATGCTGATAGTACTTATTGAGTACACTATCCCTACTGACTTTGGGATCACCAGGTCAAAGGTCAAGGTCACAGGGGCCAACGTTAACTTTTTACATGAAGGCACTTTACTCGGGAACCACTGCACCCAGGACCTTCAAACGTCACATACTGATAGTACTTATTGAGTACACCACTCCTACTGACTTTAGGGTCACCAGATCAAAGGTCAAGGTCAGAGGGGCCAACATTAACTTTTTGCATGAAGGCACTTTACTCGCGAACCACTTCACCCAGGACCTTCAAACTTTACATGCTGATAGTATTTTATGAGTACACCGACCCTACTGACTTTGGGGTCACCAGGTCTAGGCCACAGGGGCCAACGTTAACTTTTTGCATGAAGGCACTTTACATGCGAACCACTGCACCCAGGACCTTCAAACTTCACATGCTGATAGTACTTATTGAGTACACCACCCCTACTGACTTTGGGGTCACCAGATCAAAGGTCAAGGTGCTGCGGGGGCATTTGTCACCATTAGTGACAGCTCTTGTTTCGTACTAGTTTACATTTTGTGTAAAGTGTTTGACATATTTATCGCTTCTTTATTACCAGAAACATTGTAATATTATTTCGATTATTATTGTAAATTGAAAAAGGTTGTCACAATTATTTGTCAGAACTTTTCCAAACTTACCTGTGCGTAATTACATATATGTTTTCAAACCCACCCGCTTATCTCAGTAGGTAAGAGCGTTGGTCTACGGATCGCAGGGTCGTGAGTTCGATCCTCGGGCGGGACGTATGTTCTCCATGACTATTTGATAAACGCCATTGTGTCTGAAATCATTAGTCCTCCACCTCTGATTCAAATGTGGAAGTTGGTAGTTACTTGCGGAGAACAGGTTTGTACTGGTACAGAATCCATGAACACTGGTTAGTTTAACTGCTCGCCGTTACATGACTGAAATACTGTTGAAAAACGGCGTTAAACCCAAAACAAACAAACAAACAAACATATATGTTTTCAGTGTTCGTCATAGATGTGTGTAAGCTTGTTATATTATGATGATGGTCAAGTACATGTAATCAGTAGTGCACTACCAGTCTTCAGTCGTATTGTCTAAATAAGATGAACTCACCGGCGGCAATAATAACAGCAACGAAGCTCTTTTCCAAACTTTATAACGGATCCAAAATGAGATGTGCACAAATCATAATCGCAATATGCGGCTATGTCGTGAACATATACAAAATGAAAGTACGTATTATATTTCATCAAACCTTTAGATATTTCGTCAGCAAGTATATCGTGAATCGATTTCTTTCTTTTTTTCAGGGTATTCCAGAACACCTTGACGTCGATCCCAAGGACACAGGAATATGGCGTGAGACTTCGTATCGCGAGTCTTTCCTTTTAGCGCCAACAGTTTTCGAACAGACCGACAATCCAGCACAAACCATGCATGATGCAGAATCCCGTCGGATTTCATCTGGTGGATTTACACGTTTAGCATCAACTGCTTCAGCACAGGCAACAGATCAAGCACAGGACGAGGTGGAGAATTCCCTCAAAACTCAAAACTCATCTGACGGACAAAACATGGCTTCTTGTGAAATATTGTACCAAAGGCAAAAATAATTGTAAAGATGTGTTAACATTAAGAACTTGGTTCATAGGTTAGATTTAACGCTATCTGTTCCAGGACAGGCAGTTTACTATGGGGAATCTTCTGAAATTTCGAGCTACACCTCGACGTGTGTACACAGCACGACCACTAGTAAATCAAGAGCAAGTAAAGATGTTTGCAAAGTTCAATTAATCGACAAAACTTGTCTACTTGTGAAATACTTTACCATCGAAGGCAAAACGTAGAGGAAAAATGTATCACTTGTGAATAATGTCTCAGGTAGCAGCAAACAACAACAACACTTTTAGTTGTTTAACCTTGTAAAGAGATCCGGTTGTCTTTAAGAAAGTCCTTCTGTTTTATGCCTTTTGAATAATCTATTCAAATGTATGCATAACTGCTTATTTCTATGCAACATTCTAACGAGCCGATCCACTTACCTCAATAGAGAGCAGATCTACGGATCGCGAGATCGCGAGTTCAGTCCACGGGTGTGGCGCATGTACTCCGTGACGATTTTATTAGAAATATTGTGTCTGAAATCATTCGTCATTCTCCTCTGATTCATTAAGTTGGCTGTCATTTGCACAGAACGGATTTGTACTGCTACAGAATCTAACCATTGGTTAGGTTAACTGCCTGCTGTTGATTAAACTTAATAACTGAAATTAGGCCATGGTAATCTGTAAATAGCCAATCGCAAAGCAGTGTTATACTCATATACTTTACGTGGATGTGATGCACATATATTGTTTCAGGACTATATTTAGACTAAGCCGTGTTCCTTTTATAGAAGATTGACGGGTATCATTGCTTTCGTAAACTTTGCAAAGACATCCAATAAAAGATATACTTTACCAAAAATATTTCATTCACGTACTGGCAATATTCGTAATGGATGAAGGATGTGGGAAGGAGAGTCTATTCATGTGCACTAAAGTTTCAAAAAGTATCCCGTGTCATACATATTATAGTGAGGCAACTTTGAAAAGGAGATATTATGATAATGTTTATGTAGTCAACGTTCAATAATATTGGAGTTGATGGAAAGATGGATAAGTTAATGGAAGATATAGATCTCCCTGTCGTCTTGATTCCTAATTGAGTTTCCGAAAGAAATATTTCCTATATTTAAGTTTGGATGCATTATTGCAACCTATATGGTCCGAGAGCTCACGGACTTTTATTGCAACAATTGAGGCCAAAAGAAGTTTATACATTTTTGGAAACAATATTTCATATCCTCCATGAAAACCCATTTCTTAAGTGTCAAAGCCGTGCCTATCTATATTTTGTTCACTGATGTTTGTGATAGGGGAGGTAAAACTCACTTGTAAAAATATTAGGGGGTAGGGTAAAGTTTACGTCTACCAGTTATTTTACTGATTAATTACAGGAACTATCTGATTGTCAGTAAATGTATGTATGTATGTTCCACAATGACAGCAATAAGTAATTCATCAAAAAGGACTGAAGGACAAACTGGATATTCAAGGTCAAAGGTCAGATTTATGTAAAAATCACAAAATTGGCATATTTGAAATTTATTTTTATTCTTAAAAATTAGTTTGTTATCATAAGATACTCATCTTTATTTATGTAATGTGTATATATCAGCCAAAATCAGAAATGTAAATTTTTTTGCAAAAAGTCAACGTAAACCCTGATAATTGAAGGTCAAACTTTATTTTTATGTAAAAATGTGAAAATTGTTACCTTAACTTTTTCTAATCTGTTTAAAATGTTTTCACATTAATAGTCATTGGAGTTAATTCGTTTTAATGTTTGTATGTCAGGCAAAGTCAGCAGTGCAGATGTAACCCCAAAACTGTCAAGAGTAAAGCTAATATCAAGGGCCAAACGTCAAATTTGTGTGAAAAATCGCATGAATAGCTTCCAGTTTGAAAAATAATAGATATATTTTAATCATTATAAGTAATTTCTCGTGATTTATTTTGATGTAAATATGTCTCACAATGTCAATAATAAAGATATCGTCTAAAATCAGACGTAATATTAAGGGTCAAAGGTCATTTTCAAGTAAAAGAATGAAACAATAGCTCTTTAACGTTCTCTTTATTAACAATATCTTGACGATCTAGTCAATGATATCAGTTCATTTTAATATATAAATGTTAGGCGATGTCTGGTATTCACATATAATTTCAAAACATTCAAATTCAACCATAATATGAAAGGTCAAAGGTCAAAAAGTGAGTAAAATGTTGCAATAATATCACCTATTTGTAATAATTTTTATTGCTTAAAAGTATTTGTTTTGTCATTTCAGTAACTGATCATTGTTCATTTTACTGTATATATGTCAGACGATGTCATGGAAGAGATAATAAGTCAAGGTCAAACCTGTTATTAAAGGTCAGAGGTCATTTTTGTGTAAAAGATCAAAATGTAGCATACTTACTCATTACTTTGTTCAAAAATAGCTTGTTGTTATAATTCATTGTTAGAAATTTATTTTAATGTGTACATGTCAAGCAAGGTCAGCAATGTAGGTTTTATCCTAATAAGTCAAAGCCAGCCCTTTTTATCAAAGGTCAAAGGTCAAATTTGTGTGAAAATTCGCAAAAACAGCATTTTTGCAATGATTTTTCTTTATTGTTTTAGGGTATTTTTGTCAACACTAGTAACTGATCATTATTCATTTTAAAGTATATATAACAGGTGATATCATTCTTCCTTAATTATGAAAAATCAGTCGTTGTCAAACCTGACATTAAAGGTCAAAGGAGAGGGTCTTCAAGAAACTTGCCATTATGAAAAAATGGCTTGAACAAGTTGCGGAGCAAATGAAATTACGTTAAGTCTGCACAGGCACCGTACGGCCCATAGCCGAGTACGCATCAGCCTCAAGGGTAACTTCTTCCAAAATCAGTAAAGATAAATGGACAAGGTTCAAAATTCAGGCCGGAGGATAATTCTCGGAGCAATGAAAACAACTCCAAGTAAAGAAATGAAAAAGACATCCAACATTGAGCCATTAGAGACAAGAAGAGAGTACAAAGCCCTTTTGCAGGTAGAGAAGGCAAAGAGACTAACATCACATCCATTCAATTCAAAACTCGAGAGCAGAACTAAGAACAGACTGAAACGACAGAGTCTCGACCATATCGTCAAAGGACTGCAGAAAGGAAAACCAGCAGCACTGGACACAGAGACAGAGCCGCTTGTGCCTGATGAATGGGTTCCTAGACAATGTGCTCCAAAGATCAGATTGAAGAAGCCAGGAGCAGAAGAAAATGGAAAACAATATCAGGCCCACCAACAATCTTTTACGCTAGAAATGATCAATGACCGCTATCCAGCGCACTCGTACATCCAAGCATATACCGATGGATCAGTGGAAAAAGCAGTTCCAAATGCTGGAAGTGTTGCCTACATCAGATTCTCTCACACTCTCTCATCCAGTCGGCAAGAGATTCTCAAACTTTATAGGAGAGACTCAAGCCCCCATTTCGGCCACACCCTAACTATATGCGCGAGGAGAAAATAGACAAAATATTGTTTTCCTGACAGACTCCAAGTGAGCTCTTCAGACTCTCTCAGCAGGTCCATCAGACATCTTAACGAGACAGCTGTTGGAAATGTGGGCATAGACGAAGATGAAGCTGCGGACAAACTTGCAAAGGAAGCAGCCAAGCAAATACAGTCCCAAACTTCCAACTTCATACAGAGAATCTCAGATTCTGCGGAAGAACGGATTTGCGTCAAACTGGAAGAACATAAATGATGGAGGCTACCTGCCAAATCATGACAGTCTGCGCAAGCTAATCAGGCACAGCCAAACAACTATCCTCCGTCAGCGCACTGGGCACTGTGGCCTGAGAAAACATATGAAGAAGCGGGGTGTTGCAAAGACACCAAAATGCCAGTGCGGATCAAATACCATTCCATATCCTGCAGAGCGGTTACTATCTGGAAGAAGTATGCCAGAAAGTTTAGCCCACAGACATCCCAAATGAGACCAAGCTGTGGGGAGATGCCAGCGACCTGCAGAAACCGTGCAGTTCACTGCCGCATCTAGTGTCAAAGCAATGCCAATCTATATTTTGTTCTGGAAATTTGATGTAGGCACCACTCCCAGCATTATGAACTGCTTTTTCAATTGATCCATCGGTATATGCTTGGATCCAAGAGTGTGCTGGATAGCGGTCATTGATCATTTCTAACGTAAGAGATTGTTAGTGAGCTTGATATTGTTTTCCCTTTTCTTCTACTCCTGGCACCACCAATCTGATCTTTGGAGCACATTGTCTAGGAACCCATTCATCGGGCACAAGCGGCTCTGTCTCTGCGTCTAGTGCTGCTGCCTTTCCTTTCTGCAGTTCTTTGACGATATGGTCGAGACTCTGTCGTTTCAGTCTGTTTTTAGGTCTGCTCTCGAGTTTTGAGTGGAGTGGGTGCGATGGTAGTCTCTTTGCCTTCTCTGCCTGCACAAGGGTTTTGTACTCTCGTCTTATCTCTAATGGCTCAAAGTTGGCTGTCTTTTCCATTTCTTTTTTGGAGTGTTTTCGTTGCTCCGAGAATTATCCTCAGGCCTGAATTTTGAACATTGTCCAGTTTATCGTTACTGATTTTGGAAGAAGTTACCCTTGAGGTGGATGCGTACTCTGCTATGGGCCATACGGTGCCTGTGTAGACTTAACGTAGGATCTTTTCATTTGCTCCCCAACTTGTTAAAGCCTTTTTTTCATAGTGGCGGATTTCTTGAAGACCCTCTCCTTTGACCTTTAATGTCAGGTTTGACAACGACTGATTTTTCATAATCAAGGAAGAATGTTATCATCTGTTATATGTACTTTAAAATGAAGAATGATCCGTTACAAGTGTCGACAAAAATACCTGAAACAATGAAGAAAAATCATTGCAAAAATGCTGTTTTTGCGAATTTTCACACAAATTCGACCTTTGACCTTTGATAAAACGGTTGGCTTTGAACTTTTAGGATAAAACCTACATTGCTGACCTTGCTTGACATGTATACATTAAAATAAATTGCTAAACGTGAATTATAACAACAAGCTATTTTTGAACAAAGTAATGAGTAAGTATGCTACAGTTTGATCTATTCATAAAAAGACTCCCGACCTTTAATAACAGGTTTGACCTTGACATATTTTCTCTTCCATGACATCGTCTGACATATATATAGTAAAAAGAGAAAAGTTAAAGAGCTATTTTTTTCATTCTTTTACTTGAAAATGACCTTTGACCCTTAGTATTACATTTGAACTTGACCATATATTTATTATTGACATTGTGAGACATATATACATTAAAATAAACCAGAGCAATTACTTATAATGATTAAAATATATCTGTTATATATCAAACAGGCAGCTATTCGTGCGATTTTTAACACAAATTTGACCTTTGACCCTTGATATTAGCTTTACTCTTGACAGTTTTGGGGTTACATCCGCACTGCTGACTTTGCCTGACATACAAACATTAAAACGAATTAATTTTAGTGACTAATAATTTGAAAACATATTAAACAGATTAGAAAAAGTTATGGTTATAATTTTCACATTTTTGCATAAAAATGAAGTTTGACCTTCAATTATCAGGGTTGACCTTGACTTTTTGCAATAAAATTTACATTTCTGATTTTGGCTGATATATACACATTACATAAATAAAGATGAGTATCTTATGATAACAAACTATTTTTTAAGAATAAAAATAAATTTCAAATATGCCAATTTTTGTGATTTTTACATAAATCTGACCTTTGACCTTGAATATCCAGTTTGCCTTTCGGTCCTTTTTGATGAATTCGTTATTGCTGTCATGGTGGGACATATATACATTTACTGACAATCAGATAGTTACTGTAATTAATCAGTGAAAAAAGTTGTTGACGTAAACTTTACCCTACCCCCTAATATTTTTACAAGTGAGTTTTACCTCCCCTATAACAAACATAAGTGAACAAAATATAGATAGGCACGGCTTTGACACTTAAGAAATGGGTTTTCATGGAGGATATGAAATATTGTTTCCAAAAATGTATAAACTTCCTTTGGCCTCAGTTGTTGCAATAAAAGTCCGTGAGCTCTCGGACCAATATGGTGGTCTACATTATCTCTACGCACATCGATGGCAGACTTGCAATAATAGCACTGATAAATCTTCATAGGTATCCGTAATACCGAAAAATCTCTCTGTATTCAATATACAACATACAGGCTTTTCTCAGGCTTACACTTACAGTTATTTTACAAGTCGAAAGATTTCCTGCGGCCAGAAGTTAAACAGACAAGAACTTGTTATCGATGTTTGTGTGACCACAGTCTAAAAAGTAATTTATGGGTGAAAATCGAGCTTGTTTTTTTATCGTACTATACGCTTTCATGTGGGAAATATTACTCCATTCTACGTGTTTTACAAGTAGATCTACGAAATAGACATTTCCAAATAAGTATGAAATACACAGAATCGCAACAGGAGATAAATCTATTTTTAATCTAATCTAAATTTATTTTAATAGTTCTTTAAAATGGCATTTCTTAATTCTGAAAGTCATTGTTTTGAGCAAAATAACTATATTTCCCTTTTATGTATAACATAGCTTTTATCTCAGCTGGTCACATTCCTTGACTATTGAAACACTTTACTAGAGCTGTTACAAATGTGTTTCATGCTTTCACCTGGACGTCGTTGACATATAGAGTAAAACAACACAGAACCATAATCCAGGAAATTAAAAGAGCATTTAAAAATCTCTTATGCACAATTAAATATCAATATTGATCATTGCTGAAAGTTTGAATAAATTATATGAAATAATGAATGAGGAATTCAGATCACAAGCATTTCTCTATATATCATATAGCTCGCCAGCTATATTGCGAAAACGGCGTTCCATAAATGCGATAAACCAATCACATATCGGTAAAAAAGCACGTGATATCACCCATTCCCCATGTGCTACACTACTTGTTGCATTCCAATATACCTGCGGCAGCAGGTAATAAGTGTCAGTGAGGCCAAGATAGAAAGTTTAGCAATGCATGAAGATAAAGGAAAATAATGCATAAATTCCTTTAAAGACATTTTACGAAATTAAGAAACGTTATTAAGGTAGTTCTGCACGTTTGGATCGGAAATTTTTCTACAATGTAGAATTTGATTAAACTCTGATTTTTCAAAACGTCAGAATATACCTACAACATTCAGCAAATAAAAAAGATAGGGTCGTGTGCTTGATTTTTTGCTAGACTGATTTGAAAAATTTGGACCTCACGCAATATTTCATAATGGGAGTCTATGGGAAAATCATTACTTTCATAACATTTTCGCGAATAGACTTTTTCCTACAATGTAGATTTTGGTGAAACTTCTTACAGTTGTAAATAATCACATGACCTATAATTTGGTGAAATAAAATGTATAGGTCCGTGTGCTTATTTTTGAGATATTTGACCATGATTAAAGTGCACCGGACATTTCACACTAATTTCAATCATTATTTTGATTATTTTAACGTGTCATATGTTTTAATATCATATTTTGACTTTAGAAATATAGCAACAGTGCCATTGTAATAAACTTACTCATAGATTTCAATTAATTCTTAAAATCATTTTCATTTCCGTACGCCGAATCCAGGCCTTATTCTACGTTTTCTGGATAAATGACGTTACGCCATCACTTCCGGTTTATTGAACGTGCAGAACTACCTTAAGTTCTGATCGTATACTGGTCCAGGGCCTAAATCCGGACACTTTTGCTGATTTTTTACGATAACTTTGCATTTGGTAACCACACGTGCATAAAATTTCGAATGTATTATTTTAGGTTCTTTATAAATCTCTGTGTAAAACAACAACATCGTATATTGCTGATTTTATCATAAAAAAATCACCCGAAGTGGGCCAGTAAACACTGTAAAATTAGACCTTCAGAGTGCTTAAATATTCTGACAGTGTTTGCCTATGAAATACAATGAATCAACGCGCCCAGAAATAATAAGGAATACGACTTTGTTTGAAGCAAAGCAGTCAAATTTGGCCCTGTAAATAAATAAACACATCTCCACTCGATTTAAGTTTAATTACCTTTTAATCACGTGATCATACTGACTACTTTCTAATTTGATGTATAACTGCAAAATATAACAATGTAATACGCATTAAATTCTATGTGAGCTAAAATAAATGTTTACAACTACTCTTACCTACTCACAGATTATGTTGCTTTTGATATGATTCTCTACTTTTTGACACAACTATCAGGACCACAATAATGTCGCACAATCCCCGGCTTGTGCCGATCGCGTGCGGTCATGGAAAAACGTCACAATTTTTTTTTTATCGAACGAACTTAGTAGATCTCAGTCTAGAGTGTTAAAATATTTTCATGCTAACGATGTTCAGTTACTGTGCACGTTCTTTTGTTGACAAACATTTTATTCGGAACTTTTTTCTACCGGCCGATGCATGTGACCTGGCCCGTCGATCAAGATAAAACAAGTTCAACCACATATTGAGGCCCTGGAAGGTGGTTAACAAATTAACAACAAAAACACAGAAATAACGTAACACTCATGTTATTTCAGGATTTTTGAAAACCATGTAGTTTATAAAACATTTCTGCCAGGGTGTTAAAGCCTAAGATTTTTATCACAGTAATTTAATTCATCATAAAATATGTGTTAATGATCAGTCACTGTCTCCATTTACATTCACTAATCTTCATATACTGCAGGCTTACAGAGTTTACAAAACCATTCAGACTCTTCATTCAGACTAGTTCTCACATACCATAACTCGCTTATACTTAAACAACAATCATGATACCACCTATCACACCCATCACAACCATATATCCAGCTATTCCATTATCTTCATCATCCACAAGCCCACACTCTCCACATATATCACACACAAAAGACGATGCCATAATAGCAGCCATGTCTGGTTTCCCAGACGCCTTCTCCCTAGCTTTCTCTTGTCTCTTCTCATCTCTCAGTCTTTTTCTGGCCTCTTTTTCTTCATCCTCCTTTCTTTTCTCCGCTTTCTCGGCCTTCTCCATGTCTCTTCTAATTCGCCGTTCTTCTATCTCTGCTGCCTTCTTTACTTTCCTTTCTTCTACCTCCTTCTTCCGACGTTCAATGGCGACTTTTTTCTCCTCCTCTTGTTTTTCACGTTCCTGAAAACATAATCTAAATTGAAAGTCAACAAGAAAGGCAAATGACATCACGGTCAAAAATCAGAAAATAATTGTGTAGACGTTAATTCTGGTATTGGAATGTACAACATCACGAAATGGCTTTAACAAGGAAGGCATAAAAATAAAGAAAGGAGAATCTCGCACGGCGTTCAAAATGTTGTATCATACCTTCAGTTCATTTAGCATTTCTGTAGTGCTGAGAACACGACCAGGCTCGACCCTTTTTAGACTTTTTCTTTTCGTCTAACGGTTTCACCGGCGGGGGCAACAGAATTTTCCCCAAACTCTCCAGAACAATGCCTTTTACAACCAAAGGGTTTACTGTAAAATTACCACAGGTCTCAGGGGCTGCTGTCTCTTTTTCTGAAATATTACAAAAATCATTTAATTCACTTGTAAGTATAATGTGCGAATGACTTGATTACAACCATGATGAAACCTTTTCTTGTCATCATTTCGAATTAATATTCAAGATGTGTAGTTTTGTACATTTCTAAATTCTAACGTTTATCATGGTTGATATACAAATTTCAGACATAGCAGACATAAATATATTTAAAATAGATTACAAAGAAAATGAAATGTTTCTTTATACCATTGTTTACTTCCTGTGACAAGAAAGTTGACTGGATAAGTTGCGACCTATCAATGGCCATCCTGTTGACTGGACAGAGCCCGGTGACTTCAAATGCACGCTGTATGGAAGCAGGGGTGGTTAGGTCAATGGCATGCCGAAGAATGGCTGGGAATCTTGACTTCCCGATTGTCACCGCTGTACTCGTGTGCCCAAGATTATTGCATATTGCATTAAATCTCGACTTCAACGGACCAAAAATCTATATATAGATAAAATATATTTGAGCCGCGCCATGGGAAAACCTACATAGTGCGTTTGCGACCAGCATGGATTCAGACCAGCCTGCTCATCCACTCAGTCTGGTCAGGTTACATACAGTTCGCTAATAGTTTCTATAATTGCAGTAGGCTTAGAAAGCGAACAGCATGGATTCTGACCAGACTGTGCTGATGCGCAGGCTGGTCTGTATCCACATGCTGGTCGCAAAGCCATTATGTTGGTTCTCCAGAAGCGCGGCTAATTCATACTTGGTCTACGGATCGCGGGGTCGCGAGTTCGATCCCCGGGCGGGGCGCATGTTCTCCGTAACTATTTGATAAACGACATTGTGTCTGAAATCAGTTACTTGCGGAGAACAGGTTTGTACTGGTACAGAATCCAGGAACACTGGTTAGGTTACCTGCCCGCCGTTATATGACTGAAATACTGTTGAAAAACGGCGTTAAACCCAAAACAAACAAACATTCATACTTGGGTATGTTATTTTTCACGTTTTAATCTTTTTTTCAGTACTAGTATGATTACATTGTATATGAATTATCGTTAAACATTTGAAACCATACCTTTACATCTAGTGGTTGGAGTATGTGCGTTGTGTGCCCAGGAAACCCCAATAGTACAATGTCGTTTTCGATAGCTGCCTTGACTGTGTTGATGAAGACATGACTGTCATGGTTGCCCATGACCAACAACACAGGCCTTGCTTTTCCACAGTTTGGAATAAAGCACTTTACCAGCCACTGATAAAAGATATCAGTGTTAATAAAACCCGTGTCACTAGCCGCAAACAACCATGACTCTGGAACACCCTCGATTCTCCTGTGTGGTATACTTCCCTGAAAAAAAAGTTATATTATTCTCTTCTTTAGTGATATGCACCGCGAACGTTATATAAATTTACAAATGTATTTGACCACGTGCGAATGGGAAACTGACATACTGACGTACTTGAAAAATTACGAGGGAAGGCAGGAATCTTCCACTGGCGCAAACACATATCTGTGCTGTTACATGCCCCCCTGATGTTATCCGCCGTTTAAATACGTGGCCCTCCACCGGTGCGATAAACTTAGTTGAGCACTTTTCTTTACCTGTCCATCCCGTCTCGTCGCAATTGAATATCTAAAGACAGAGTAAAATATCAGAGTTGATTTGATGCGTTTTTCTGCCATTTCGACATTGTCGAGTATCTCTACACCAGAACGACAAATAGAGTAGTCGATTTCACCTCTCTGGAAGCGTGTTGATGCGGAAATTTTGACATGTTGTGTAACACTCTCACACCAGGGCACCAATACGAAAAGTAAGGCATATTGGCGCCCTGGTGTAAGAGCACGACAGAACGATACATTTCCCACTAAAACATACCACTTGGAATACGCCAAAACGGCGAATTTATTTGTCGCATTGGCATGCCTCCGTGATCGAGTGGTTAATGGTTATTATAGCGGTATTTTATACAGAGCTGGGTTTTTTTTATAAATAAATAAATAAAAACAACAACAACAAAAAACAGGTAAGTTGCAATGAATGATACAGTAACATAAATATAGCATTAAGATGATTTTATTAAATAGTATCTTAAGCACTTTTTGACTTAAGATTACCAACGGTATGCAATTGATCATTTGAAATGTTTCAGTTCTAGCTTTCCGCAAAACAATTACATTATTCGCATTCACTACCTGCTCGGGTTTACCTTTTATGCCATATTCTTCCAAGGTCTTTTCGAAGAAATCAAAGAATTCAGCAATAACAGTCTCAGTTGACATTGATGCCCTTGCTGCTCCATGTTTTCCGTCAATCTGTCGCTGAGCTTGTGCCGGCTTAAAAAGCTCCGGAACCACTTATCACTAGGCCCGGATGAAATATTCACTCTGTGCGCAGATCCTGTTATTGTATAATTCTTTCGCTAAATGGACATTATTTTTAGTACATGATCATTAAAATTACTGTAATTATTTTCTATTTCAACGTTTACATTTGTATTAATTATTATATTTCATCACAACTGGTGGTCCAGTAGATAAAGTGTGGGCCGCTCAATCCAGGTGTCAAAGGTTCGAGCCCAACTGGGCTCACGACAATGACTTCTCTTTAGACACGAGTTCTGTTTTTTTCGGAAGCGGACTTGAGGTAGTATCAAATGAGCTTGAAGCGTTCATCACAATCGAGATAAAACACATTAGACTTAGTATATATTAAAATACATGTATACATATTTTTATTATTATGTTGTGTTGTGTGGCACAGTAAAAGGTCGCCCTTACTTCTTCTCACTGTTGTTATATTTTCTGGTCCTTCGGGATCATTGATTTCAACTCATTTACATTTGAAGATCGAATACTAATTAAGCCGGCGCTACTAGGGTACATGGGCAGTGCTGCATTTTCCATTACCTGCTCATGAACAGATTTAATCAAACCGAGTCTGCAATTATCACTATTTGAATTGTTCTCGATGCTTCCAAGGGGTCAAATTTTCAGATTATATTGTTATTTCATTATCATAATATTAATTTTTATGAACCTTATCTATTAGAAACTGAATTCGTTTCAAACATTCATTATTTTTATATAGATTTCTATTTTATTGTTCACCAGAATTCATTAAAATGTCGACGATCTTCATCCGAACAATTTTACGTGATGCCGGAACTCCTTGATTAGCCATGTACACAAGGTAGCCAGTTAAGGCACTTTCTTCTTCATCACTGAGCTCTCTACGCCTTCCTCTCGTCCCTACTGGCTTATCATTTACCTGCCTCACATGATCATGCAAGGTTGAGCGTGGAACCCCGTACTCCACTGCAGCCTGTCTAACTGACATGGATTTTCTACGGACTGCCCCTACTGCAAGGTCCAAAGCATCTTTTGCATAGCTTGTTTTATAACTGTATGCCATACCACACTATCATGGATCAGAAGGGGAACAACTAGAAGAAAAATTGGCCGATTTTGTCTTTGTCTTATTAGTTGCCTCCCTTGTATGCAAAATGTTGGTATTATTTAACCTATCAAAACAATTTTTATAGAACAAAAAATGATTGTTTTTTATTAATAGAAAACAATGGTAGGACAAAATTATAAAACATGCGTCTTCACATCTGTTTAGGTTAATTTGATTAAAAGAGTCGGCTGCAACAGGCAGAATATTTTTTCTTATTAAACCAGTACCTCGTCGCACCTCAAATTACTGGCGCGCGCTGTATGACGTCATCCCCCGTGACGCACAATGTTTACTTTTAGCAGTGCGGATGTTTGAGGGTAATTTTCTTTGTAAATACTTACATTTATATACACTGTTGTGAAAATTTGTCACCAAAGCGTTCGTTTGCGTCCATCCTGATCATTCCAGAAAAAATCACGATCTTAAAGCGCTTTTTAACGGTGTGCGATTTTTTACGCACTGTCCGAATTTAGGCACTGGACCAGTAGTCGAAGTTATTTATTGTTCTCAATGATGATACATTTTTACACATAATTTATATATTAGAATGTAAAATGTATATATCCAACAATGAGAAATAACAAATAAAGTTAAACTGGTATCACGTTTGTGTAACAAAGTAGCTAGACTGCTTACTTCAATAAATCATTTTGAAAGTGTTTCTTATGCTTTAGTCATTTTGAAGCATTTCTGTAACTGTTTAAGAGTACTTTGCTGCAAATAATGAAACCCAAAATGTCATTGTCATCAAATAAAATTGAATTATCACGATCACTGTTTCATGAAAAAAGCATATGGAAATTATTATTTTTCTTTTTTTGTTAAAGGTACTACTTTATTGTTGTAAACAAAGTAGGCAGATAACTGCAATTATCAACATTTATTTACAACTTAAACTGTTTAAACAACTTGAGAAAGAGTTTTGTTTGGACCTCTCATTTACAATATATATCAACAATTTTCACCTGAATTAAGAGCATTCATGAGTGGAAAATACTGATGGTAAAATGGTGTAGGGGTTTGTTTACATTATAGAATCTTTAATAACTTCTTTCAGGTAATTTTTTGGTATGGTTTTGGTAAACTTATAATAAAGAGCTCTTTCACTCAGATTTATTTTTTCATAAGTTTTAGACTCTTGTATTATCTTGGAATGTGTCTTTATTAAAAGACAAAAGGAAGTTCACTATAGACTCTTTCAAAGTGTTGAAAGTAGACTAAATTTACACTATACTCTATGAATTTATTTAGCTGTGGAAACTTTTCATATAGACTATAATTGGGGAAATCCTAAAATCATTGAAAAACGGTAAATACAAGAGTTGTCCATTTTGCTTCAGATATTTTGAGAGAGTCATTTTTCAAATATTTCTCTGTTTACATGGAGAAGAGGAAACCCTAAACTATATTTATTAAATTGGTGCACTTAGCTATCATTTCACTCTGAAAAAAATCTTTAATATAATAAAAGATGAATTTGAATTATATAGGTACCATCTCTAGTTCATGAATACAAAAATGCCCTTGGTTTAATAACCATTATCACAATCAAATAACTAACCTACGTATTCACTGTCTGTAAAATTCAGGAAGTGATCTGTCATCACTGGCGCCGGTAATACGGTGTGTGTAAGGGAGCACTGGCGCCGGTAATACGGTGTGTGTAAGTGAGCGTGTTGTTTGCTTGATACGCTCTCTCGCTGTTACCTGTTTGAAATAGGTTACATTCGTATAAAAAAATGAATTCTTACACGCTGCGCTTATAATATAAATCGGATTTATTCAATTACGCACCAGTATTTGAGCGGAATAAAACAGATGTTATTATGTATATCAGGTATACCATATTGTGAGTATTTTCTTTTTGTACATACCAATTTTATGCTAATGTGTTATGCCGTTTATCTTATATGTTGATAGTGTTTTAAATCCAATACTTTTTGTTAAAATGTATGTTGTTTACCAGTATTTAAAGGACAAAGTACACCATCTGCTATTAGTCAAAATAATTCGAGGGTCAGATTGTTTTATATTTGTGACGGGCAATCTAACCGTACCTGAAATAATGGAGGATGAATCAAAGTACACAGTCATGTAACGTTATTGGTTTTATCGCTTGCGCATATTGCCGTGTAGACGCGGTAAACGTTAAGGTACTTCCGCAAATTGAAATTAGAAATTCATGTGAAAAAAATCAGAATCCTCGAAACAGCTTTCGAAATGCAAGGACACTAAAAAAATATATGATAAAAATTGAAAAGATATATCTGTAGGTAAACTTGCGAGCATGAAAGCTACATTGAACCCTATCTCCACAGTGCTTTGGAAGAAAATGAGTGAACATTTTTGGTGCAAAATTATGGTATCGTATGCAACCTAAATTGCTATGAAATATCTATTTTCAAATCAGAGAAATGCCAAAGTAGTGCACACGAGGGTTACTTTTTCAATAAAATGTCGTTAAACATTCTAATGCGCAAAACACGTGCACAGTTTTTCTAAAATATTTCGCCGCCATGTTTATTTCAAGGAATTAAATATATGATTGTTCTTTTACCTCAGATTTCCTTACTGAAATATGTATGTCTCCTTATTCATGGTTAGAGATATCCATTTAATATATAGTTTTGCACTGTCCGATCTCCTTAATCTGTTACCGATCCTTTACATTTAAAGAATAAACGCAATGTGTAATGATAGTTTTTCGCTTTACACACCTCTCTTGGACAAGAAAGCCGTTTCACTTAAAATTTGTAAGCATCCGCTGTCAAAATATTAATGAAAGATCGGAACTTTTTCGAAAATAAAGTTCAATTTTAATCATTTTCAAAAACTGGAAATATTGCGCATAGTGTTGAATTGATAAATAAAACAAAAAACCCAAAAATAAACCATTTTAGAACTTTTCCGGGAACCATACGTTTCAGCCGAACAATGCATTTCAAGATGACACAAAACTGATTTCTCTTAGTAAATAATGTCAAAGTTCACCTGAGGGACATTTCTGAAAAAGGAAAAGTGCTTACTTGTTTCAGTTATACCTTTCCCCTAGGTATTCTATAAGAACTATGGTCATGAACGGGAAAATATACTGACCCATTTCAGTTGCACATTTCATACCTATTAAACGCGCAGTTCGGTAAATGTATACTATTGATATCGAACAAGAGATAATTTATCTTTCATTGTGTACCGGTCATCTTTTTTTCAATATTCCGTACTTGGGAGAAACAACGCGTAGTTTATATTTTTTCAACGTTACACGAAAAACTTCGTTGAACTCCCCTAGTGAAGTTCCGGTCTAGATTACAAACCATTCTGATTGGCTGATGTGAAAATCTATGTCAGTCGTTGTTTAACTACACTGATAGCTGTATATGCAGCATAAAAGTGCAATAAGAATTAAATAAACAATACAGATGTTTACAAATGCATGACTTCAACTTCAAAATCACATATTATCATATAAGACGAATTTCATTCATCATTTCGAGTTTTATTGTAAAACTTTGAATATTTTGCATTCTGTTTTTGTTTGTTTACATGTGGCCTACCATGTGCACACTGTTGTGACCTCTAGACCGGTTGTTCATTAGGGAAGTTCACACAAGTTTTTTCTTAACGTGTACGAAAACACGAACTATATGGAGTGTCACTGCAACATGAAATATTGAGGCAAAGTGACTGGCACGATGTAAGATGAATTACCGCTTGTTCAATATGTTGGGTACCGATTCATCGAACTGCACGCTTTAAGCGAGAAATGTACGATTCAAATGGGTTACTAAGTAGTGCACTTTCCCGTTCACGACCATGGTTCTTATAGAATACCTAGGGGTAGGGTATAACATGTACAGAGGCATTTTCTTTCTGTTCTGGTGCCAGTGACTTCAATCATGTGAAATTAAAGGCATGTACTATCACGAGACTCCGTGCATTTTGAACCTCGTGGTGAATAAACTGAATTTACTTTAAAGTATGGTGTCTCAGTTGAGCCAGTTATTTGTTAATTTCACAGAGCATACATTAAAAAAAAGTGTTTATGAGATTATGCATGTGTACGAATATTTCAAAGTCTACTTTATATTAACGACGATAGAAAACAAGTGTGCACTCGGCAAATAGCAAATCTATTATTTTCATGTGTATACTGAACACTGATCCCAATGTTCGTAATTTTCAGATGAAGAACTCGTTATCCTTGGTTTCGTAGACAGTCTTAGTACTGGACCGCTGCTTCCGCTGTCAACACCGCAGTAATGTAAAGTCAGTGTCCATTTCTATGCCGGAATTGCAATACATATTTTTATCAGTTTAAATCTATGAAAGTGTGAAAAATATCAAGTCTTTAACGAAGAACCAAGATACAAAAAAAAAGTCACTTTTGAGATATTTCTGATTTTTATCATCAGGTTTTCGCGCGAAAAGTTCGGCCGATTGCATTTTGTTTGGTTCGTAGTTATCTACAATTGTATACAAATTGTATTACCGCCTAACATACTTGGCTGTACATTTTTTCTGCGATTTATTCTCGCTGTGTTTTTAAAAACATCCTGCATAAATTCTCATATTGTATAAAAATCGATAGATCAAAATTGCTTAGTTTACGACGCATGAAACATTTAAATAAGAAATCACTATACACATCTAACTTGTCCCGGACCAGTATGCGGAAATACTATAGCCCAATGTTTCAAGATTGTCTAAAAATATTTGCACATATCCATGTTATCGTAATAAAGCAAATATTTCGATTGTTTATATAATTTATAAATATACAACACGTATGTGTGAGAAAGTTACGTTAAGTAATTTCGGTAGTTACTGCAGAAAGTGCCGAAAATTCCATTTCCACCAAATTTTCCGTGAGACTAGCTGCGCGTAAGTACATAAATTACAGTATAATAAATTAAACCTTTCTTATACTTGCACAATCCTTGAAACGAATTTTGGATAGTTGCCAAATCTTGTTCACATTAAGTCTGAGACTTGTCTTTACAATTTTAGGCAGTTTGGTACACCATACATAGAATCAAAGCCTTGAAATGTCTGATGGTTGCGGGTTTTTGGTGGATTTCTTTTCTGTTTAAATGCCAGTCTATGAATATACATGAATGAGAAACAAATACAAATTTAATGTGCCTTATATCTAAGATGAACTCTGCCCTACCCAGCTTGTGATGTAACCATGGGCTGGAATACCTTATCATTGATAGATCTTATATAATCTAAATGGTCAGTGTGAATGGATACAGGTTGAATAAGAACTGCTTGTTCATTGATAATTCATCCGCATTGTTCATGAATGGGACTATTTTGTGTAGCACATGAACATCTTCGGATGTGATTTGGAATCAAACAAAGATGCTATGACTGTCAAAAATACAGCGGGATAAACCCGCAGCCAATCAAAGCCTTGAAATGGCTGATGGTTGCGGGTTTTTGGTATAGTTATTTTCTGTTTAAATGCTAGTCTATGAATATACATGAATGAGAAACAAATACAAATTTAATGTGCCTCATATCTAAGATGAACTCTGCCTGACCCATCTTGTGATGTACCCATGGGCTGGAATACCTTATCATTGATAGATCTTATATAATCTAAATGGTCAGTGCGAGTGGATACAGGTTGAATAAGAACTTCTTGTTCATTGATAATTCATCCGCATTGTTCATGAATGGGACTATTTTGTGTAGCACATGAACATCCTTTGGATGTGATTTGGAATCAAATAAAGATGCTATGACTGTCAGAAATACACTTTAACTTTGGTAGCGGGATAAACCCGCAACCAAAAATCACTGTCGGCACATTGCACTACTTTTATGTATGCTGAAAATAGCAACATGTACAAATGTATTTTCGTTTTAATACATGAAGTGGTCAGATTTGAAAACAGATTTTGTAATTAATTTAGTTCTATTCAGTACGACAATTCTCCTATGCATTAACTGAAACTTTGAACTAACTTTTGCCATTCATGGATTTTTAATAAAGTATTTGGAAAGGATTTATAAATCTAACCAAAAATTTGGAAAAATACAGGTAAAATATCTGCTTTGTTTATTTCCAAATTTCAGTATTACTTTTTATACAGCTACTTTTAGTTCAGGTCTTGCAAACAGAGCTGTTTTTGTGCTATGGAATAGCTGCATTTGAAAGCTTTTGTGCACTATATTTTCACACCGCAAATGAAGGTCACTCTAAATTCAAGATGGCGGAAGTACCTTAATCGTGTACATTACGTACATAGGTTTCGTAATTCGTAATTTTGGAAATTATTCGACATTTTTTACATAAATCAATTAGGAATTGAATCTCCTTTTGATATAATCATATAAGTTTTATCTTTTATTCATTTCATATTTGAAACAACCCAAATCGGCAGCGTTGACAATTTCATCGGAAAATGTCCTCCACTATTTAGGTCTTTCAGTGGAGATATTGCCCATAAGAAAAATAGTAAAGACTATAGACATTTTTAGAATTTTAAGCTTATAAGACTGGTTATGATTTATTTTTGGGTAACTTAGAATTACAGCAAATTTATCAGAGGTCTTCTGTATTTAATATGATATTAACGCGTCTGAAAATAGATAAGGCAATGTAGTTTATCTGCTATAAAAGTAAAATGTAGTATCTTTATTGTTTGCAACCTATTTTATTTACCAACAATTATAATTTAATAAATGCTTCTAAGGGTCCTCCGTGGCCGGATGGTTAAGGTCGCTGACTTCAAATTAGTTGCCCTTCGCCGATATGGGTCCGAGCCTCACTCGGGGCGTTGAATTCTTCATGTGAGGAAGCTATCCATCCGGCTTACGGAAGGTCCATGGTTCTAGCCAGGTACCCGCTCGTTGAGAAATAATGCACGATGGGGAACCTTTGGCCATATGACCTATAATTGTGTCGGTGCGACGTTAAACCCAACAATAAATGCTTCTATATCCTCAGAACATGATGGAAAACGAAGAAGATGACACGAAACTCTCTCAATTAATAGACGGTGTAGTCACATCAATTCAGACAGGAACAAAATGTGAGAGAGCAAACCAGATTCATAATGCAGTTGAAGTCCATTTAAAGACTTGGCTAGATGAGGTAGAAAAACTAAACCCATTATTTAAGGTATCGGAGTTGATTCAGGTTGGAAGTTATGCAGAGGGCACTAAAATAATACAACCTGATGAGTTTGATTTTTTAGCTGTAATTGAAGACTTATCAAAACCAAATTCAGTATCAGTAGATAAAAGTGAAAGTAACTTACAGCAAAACTTAGTGAGGGTTGCGATTGCAGACGACAGGTTAAAGTCTAGATGGAACGCGCTTTGTAAAAACGGCCATCTGCAATGTTTTCAACGCGTAAATTTTCCAGATTTAGGCAAGGAGAGATTTGGACATGTTTTCATTTCCGTTCTGAAGGAGAAAGTGAAAGAATTTCGTACTGAAAGGAAAATGTCGCGTTTAAAGTACTCAGTTGGGTCACCTTTCGACATATGGTGTGAAATTAGCTTACCAGTAGAAAACAGCATTTCTTTACTGTTAAAAGGAGCAGAATACAACACACCTAATGTTCTGATACACTTTGAACTAGAAAACAGAGAAATTACTGTAGATTTATCCCCAGCAATTAGATATCACAAGATTGATGATTGTTTCAAAGTAGAGGATTGTGCTGGCCCAGCATTTGCTGAGCTTGTTTTAAGTCGCAAGTCTTTGCTTTTTGTCGGAACTAGTGATAAGTTCGATTTTAAGGTAACTGTGACTGAAGCAGAGGTTCAGTACATGCTGTCAGTTATGAAGCCTGAGCACAAAGTCATCTACATATTTCTAAAATATATTAAAAACTTGTATTCAGACTCAATACTTTCGTTTACGTCGTTTACATCATACATGCTGAAGAGTGTTTGTATTCACCATGATGTTAAGTGCAAAACTGAAGCGATAACTGTCGCAACGTGTTTGAAAGCTGTGATTGCGGAATTAGAGGAGTGCACTCGAATGAATAATGTATGGAGTATTGTCAACAGACACCTTTGCCTTTATTTCAAAGAAAGTATATACGGATCTTCGGAATTGGTAGAACAAAACAGAAAGTGTATGCTTGATGGTATAAGGGAAATATGTCAGTTGGTATCAGAAGTCGGCACCGTTGAGGAATTTGATGCTTCCATCAATGATAAAGTTCTACAAGACAAATTTAAAAAAGAGAACAATCGAAGACGCGAAGGTAATTTTGTTAGAAGTTAGTTTATATTCAATAGGCATGTTCACTTATTTTCTCTATCTCTCAGGTATTATAGAAACAGAAAGTGTTACATTGATGGTGAAAAACATGTGTTCCAGTTTTCACTAGAAATAAAAAAAAGTTGTTGAAGAGTTGATGCATCATGCGTTAGAAACATAGTAGAGGTTTTGGAGAACGAAGACATGAATGTACAGCTGCGTAAGCTTATTGATATTGCACACAACGAATATTTAACGTTTTCTACGAGCAATAACATCAAAGCTAGATTTTGCCTTGTTTTCTTTTTCTTTTTTTTTTACATCTTTACAGTATCATAGATCTAGACTGTATGTGTTCCAAATCGTAATTAGTGTAGGCCTACTATATTTGATAAAAGGAGCCTTAATTCAAAGTCCGGTTGTTAGTCTTAGAACATGTCTGGGTATTGATGGTGGTTTTAGGTGTTACTTTCCGAAGTTTCAAATTTCAAAAAGATGTTACAAAAATGTTTTAATACTGTTAACTGCAAATTATTACTAAGTAATTTACGAATTCATCCACAAGGATACCCGCGGTTTCCCTTCCTGACTTAAACACAAAACATCCAACATACAACTGCCACGGTTGTGGACTGTCTGTACTCTGCTTTTTTATCACTAATTAAACAACATAATAAAATTAAGAACAAAGATTTATTTAAAACTTATTAGAATCCGCTACAAACTTTACACGCACGATACAGCTATATAGGTATTTACCAGAAATTTGTTTGACAACACTGTTCACACTATGTTTTTAAAATGCTGCCGTTTTTTAGTTATTAAAGATTGTTCTATTCTGTTTATAATACCTTCTGGCCGAAAGTCTGAATTTTATTCCCGTAGTGTTTTACATTTATTTACGATAAAAACAAAATAGCTATTTACGATCGCGCTGTATGAAATTTTACAGGTAATTTATAAAAAAAAAATCGGTTGTTTCTATATATTTTTCCTTAACCTTCTGCTATTATCTTATCAAAATTGCCATAGAGTTTTTACGCCTAAATTTTGCAGTGTGTACATCATCACTACTGGACTTCCCTCTGATGGCCGGTGTCCCGGACCGTGCGCTGTAATGCCACCATAGGTCCCTACTACATACACACAAGAATGCTGGCCTAACTTTTAATGTTTATTTTGCAATGTTTTTATTTGTGTCCTTTATAAAGTTATTTTGAGGCCTTTTTCTATTAGTTTTATTTAGATTAAAGATTAATATACTGTTTAAAATTTGTTAAAATTGAGTAAAATTCGATAAAAATTTCGATTCGATTTAAAATTTTGTTGAAATCAGAGTCGGCCTTTGCTGAAAAACGGAAACACAAAGACTCAGATTTCTGACTTTTATTTGTACCAAAACATATCTTTAAATTTCTGTTCTAAAGTTAAAGTTAAAAATGATTAAGTAAAAACCGATGACCATCTTTGCCGAAATGTAAAGTGGGTGCCAGCATTTGTCTCCTAACTTTTAAAATCATGGTCTAAAATTGGGTTATATATGGCTTAAAATTTGTATTGGTTTCTTCAATTGCCATCCATAAGTTTTAAAATTTTAATCGGTAATTATCAACAAGAAAAGCTTGAAATATTATATAATTTTCTCCAAACCATTTTTTCGCGGGGGGGGGGGGGGGGGGGGGGGGCGTCGCCCCCATGGCTTCACTGTCATGAGACACTGTTTAGTTCAAATCAGTCGGTTAAGCCGCCTACAGCTCTGGGCGCATGCAACTCTAATTTTCTAATTAAATCATGATGGTAAACAGACTATAAAATCTACGAGTTTTTAATGATAATAATTATATAATACAATTAATTACATTTAGTGTTGCATTAGTTTGAATATTATACAAAATAGATACATATATTTTGTGATACCCTTACAAAGTGGCATATCCTACCAGGTCTTGAATTCAAAATATTCGTGTTTTGTTTTTTAAAGAAAATTGATATCAGATGTTTTGACTGGTCTCATTTCCGTACCAAAAGTCAGTTTATATTTTATGAAAAGGGGACATTTGTTTATATATATACCACTTCCGGTAAAATAACCAATATCAGCATTTACTTTTTCTAGTTGTGAATTCTTAGAAAATATTAATTTATATAACATCGCACAGACACAGTTAAAGATCATATGACGACTTCTCAGCTTTGATGGTGGAGGAAGACCCCTGTAGCCCCTCCGTGCTTTATTTCATTAAGGTTAGGCACCCTGATAGAATCGCTGACCTTCCATAAGCTAGCTGGATGGCTTCATTCACATGAAGAGCAACGCCCCGAATGAGGCTTAAACTCGCATAGATTAGGGGAAAGGGATTTTAAGTCAGAGACTTTAACCACTCGGCCATGGAGGCCGTTATGTAGTTTATTTCGAGATGCTTTAGGCGTGTATTAACCTTTAGCCAGCTACATTTCTAAAATGGACTGGTCCATCATTCAATTTGGTCGATACCATTTATTATTCGAAGGCACGTTCACTGAATATTTATTCACTGAATAGCGAACAGTGAAGACCATGTTCGGACGTGCAGACTGATCTCTGTCTGCACTGCTCGCAAGGGCATACCACCAGTAGACTAAAAGAGGTTAAGAGTTTGATTTACTTTTGGCACTTAATAGTTTATGGTACAGTTTATACAGTGGCCGCAAATTTGAAAATGCAACGTTTAAAATGTACAATGTAACATTAAAATTTAAAAATACAGTGCATTGTGATCTTCTGTAAATTTCTAAATAAAATTGTACAGTTCATAAATTATTTGTATAAGTTTTTTGTAATGTCAGTAAACTAATTAAATTAGCCGTGCCATGAGAAAACCAACATAGTGGGTTTGCGACCAGCATGGATCCAAACCAGCCTGCGCATCCGCGCAATCTGGTCAGGATCCATGCTGTTCGCTTTTAAAGCCTACTACAATTAGAGAAACCGTTAGCGAACAGCATGGATCCTGACCAGACTGCGCGGATGCGCAGGCTGGTCTGGATCCATGCTGGTCGCAAAGCCACTATGTTGGTTTTCCCATGGCACGGCTCAAATGCACACACTTATCTATTACGCAGGCTAAGCTAAATCCATAAGACTATAAACAACACTAGAAAATATTCATAGCATCAAAGCCGATGTAGAGAACCTTTGTTAATATAATGACTCCAGTTTCAATGTTAATTAGCAAAGAAACCGCAAAAAATTATCTTACTTCTACCTTACTTCTATAACTGCTATGTACAAATTAGGTATTTCTTTTTGTGCATGTTTTATTTGTTTCCTTATTGTTACCCGCGATAAATGAATTTATAGTATTTGTTACATGCCTGTTTTGAAAATAAAAATGGATGTATAATGGAATGGCAATGTTTGTCCGTCTGTCTGCTGTCCATCCGTCTGTCAACATTTTCATTTTCGGTCTCTCAAGTCAGAACGTGTATTAGTTACAGCATTAACGTGTATTAGTTAACTTGACGTGGGCAAAATATGAAGTTGAATAAAACAATTTCCATTAATCAAGTGATTTCATATTGGCCGTGTTATTTGCTTTCGGACCTTCGTATTTAGACCTTGGTCCCGGGCAAATGAGACGTACTGCTGACCTATGAACTTGAGTGATTAGTAACCATGGTAACGTTATATCAAAACATGTATTGTTTTTAAGAGCAACGCCAGAGGTTTCTACAGCAGCAGCATGGTCGGTATAACGGTGCAGATAGTGATACTACAGTTGAGTCAAGTATGAGCTCAACTCCTGCGGTCAGTCAACAATCGGAGGAAGAAGCAGTTGCACAAATTATTGAGATGGGTTTTGAACCTGAAGAAGTATACAAGGCTATGAGGGCATGTCTGAATGACCATTATAAGGCGGTTGAATATTTGTTAAATGTAAGTACTTGTACACTGTATTTTTGTTCAAATTTGATCACATTGATTTCTCTGTCTGAAATGAATTATGTTACAAAAAGGAATTTGAGTTGTTCTAGAAATTACTAAAAAATATTCAGTTAAACAATGCCTTCTCTTATGTCCCTAACTTAAGTCTTCCAATCATAATGCAAGTCCGAAAGAAACCTAGTTTTTCTAGTTGTCCATCTAGACAAGTTTGTACAGTTTCTTTCATTTTGTATGTTGTTAGAAGCTGGTTGTGTGAAAGAAATGGTACAATTAAGCATGATCAGTTGGATAACTAGAAACATATCCATGGAGTTGTCTCAGACTAGCATTATGAAGGGAAGACCAAAGTTATGAATTTCTAATATGTGGTTGGAAGAGAGTAGTATGTTGTCGAGATTATATACAAGTCCAGTTTTACCCAACAGCAACAATGTTGTCGAGATTATATACAAGTCCAGTTTTACCCAACAGCAACAATGCAACAATGTTGTCGAGATTATATACAAGTCCAGTTTTACCCAACAGCAACGATGTTGTCGAGATTATACACAAGTCCAGTTTTACCCAACAGCAACAATGTTTTCGAGATTATATACAAGTCCAGTTTTACCAAACAGCAACAATGTTGTCGAGATTATATACAAGTCCAGTTTTACCCAACAGCAACAATGTTTTCGAGATTATATACAAAACAGCAACAATGTTGTCGAGATTATATACAAGTCAGTTTTACCCAACAACAACAATGTTGTCGAGATTATGTACAAGTCCAGTTTTACCAAACAGCAACAATGTTTTCGAGATTATATACAAGTCCAGTTTTACCCAACAGCAACAATGTTGTCGAGATTATGTACAAGTCCAGTTTTACCCAACAGCAACAATGTTGTCGAGATTATGTACAAGTCCAGTTTTACCCAACAGCAACAATGTTGTCGAGATTATGTACAAGTCCAGTTTTACCCAACAGCAACAATGTTGTCGAGATTATATACAAGTCCAGTTTTACCCAACAACAACAATGTTGTCGAGATTATATACAAGTCAGTTTTACCAAACAGCAACAATGTTTTCGAGATTATATACAAGTCCAGTTTTACCCAACAGCAACAATGTTGTCGAGATTATATACAAGTCCAGTTTTACCCAACAGCAACAATGTTGTCGAGATTATATACAAGTCCAGTTTTACCCAACAGCAACAATGTTGTCGAGATTATGTACAAGTCCAGTTTTACCCAACAGCAACAATGTTGTCGAGATTATATACAAGTCCAGTTTTACCAAACAGCAACAATGTTTTCGAGATTATGTACAAGTCCTGTACAAGTCCAGTTTTACCCAACAGCAACAATGTTGTCGAGATTATGTACAAGTCCAGTTTTACCCAACAGCAACAACTCTGAAAATTCACCGTCAGTACAAAAGCCTGCTTAAAACTAAAAGGCGTTTTACTCACATAAAGTATCGCGGGTGATGTGAATTTTGTTGGGGACTAAATTTGCAATTATCCAGATGTCCGTCTGATTGTGCGTTGATCAAACATCACAGGATTGTTATTCTGCATGTGGAGTTGTACCCCTGGGATCTACTTTTGACCCAAGTTTTGGGGTTTTTTAGAGTTGTGGTCCTTGACTTTTTCAAAATATGCTTAAAGGGCCTAAACATTTGTATTCCACGTATCTTATAAAGTATTTGACCTATGATGAAACTTTTTTTGTTTTGTTTTTTGTTTGGATTTCATTCAGGCAGAGCATACTTATGGTCCTTGACTTAGTCCAGATATTCTTAAAGGGTCTAAAACATCTTGAAAAGTCATGAAACCTTACAGGAATGTTGTTCAGCATTTTAAGTTGTGCATCTTCTGATATATTTGGATTTTAACCCCTCCACCCACACATATACTGCCCTTCTCTGGAGCAATTAAAAGAGTTTTTATCTTGTGATATTTTCTAGTACCTTACTACTACCTCTCCACAACGACCCGGCATCCCCACCTCAGGATAGTACGACAGTGTACTCGGGCTTGCATTGTCAACAAGTAACATAATGAATTCACAGTTAGAGGTTGGACGCTTGTCTTGAAGATAAACACTTTATTTATTTGTTATACTCGATGTTAATTCTTGCAATAATACACGTGTTTTTATTCTAACCAGGTTAAAAGATTTACAAGATTTAAAGATATGTATATTTCTTTACAACATTTAGACTTGAAGGAATATAGAGTATTTGAAAAAGTATAAACAATATCATCTGTTTGTCAATTACATAATATTTATATTAGCAGGACGCTCCTGAAAATGTTGACAATGAGCCAGTCCAGGCAGAAAGAGATAATCATGCACCTGTATATAAAGCGCCATCTGCTGAAGGGTTAACAACTTCTCAGACTTTGAGCCAAGGCCCGTCAGATGGACAAATTACGGCTACTTCCGAATTATCATACCTACAAATGCCAAAGGAAGAATCCCCAATACGCTCGACCAGGGAACAAGACAAGGCTACTTGTGAAATATTGTACCAAAGGAAAAAATATTTATAAAACTCTGTAATTTGCTGATAATGTGTCAGGCGACAAAAACAACCTTTCCTCTTTTTCACATCGGAATGAAAAGTTGCCACTTACGAATGGCAAGTAAAAATTGCCCAATGACAAGTACCCACTGTCGAATTACAATAAGCCATAAAATTCCTATTTGGCGCTCCATATGTTTACATGAAGCAGCCGGAGCATCTACTTATGATTTTGGAGATCTGCCCATATGGGTAAATGATGGTGAATATTATTTAAATATGTGTATATGTTATCGATATACAAATGCTTAAATAGGTTTCAAGTTAAAACTCTTAATAATAAATGCAAGTATTTATAAGGTGTAAATAACCGACGTGCATGATGCCTGCTGAAAGATATCTTAAGCAAACGTAACATGGAAGTATGTACAGATACTACGTTTTATGGTGCCGGCTACTCAATACATGACGAAGCTCCCTTCTTGACACAACCCTACTTGACCCAAGTATTTATACTTTTTTTTCCTAGCACGCGAGGGTGATCAAATAAGCACAATCGAGAAAAAACAGCAATTAGTACTTAACTTTTATGAATTTTGCTACTACAACGGACAAGTGGAAAGACGTCAGGTCACGAAATCAAGACCTACATTTTGTCCTAAGTTCCTAACTAAAATTAGGACAAGTGGACAAGTGGACTTTGGTGACAGTCTTATCACAGGGGTTATCTAAGACGTCTTATATGTTTGTTTCACGACAAGCTTCTTGAATGTAACCATTACCCTGCTAAATTTCTATAATGAACTTGTCCATCTTTCAATTTGGACAGTACCATTAACTGTTAAAAGGGGTGCTTACCAAAAAGGTACTGACTGAATGGCGAACAGTGCAGATCATGATCAGACTGCACGGATGTGCAGGCCGATCATGATCTACATTGGTCGCAGAAGCAGAGTCAATCGTGTCCAGCATGATGAGTGATAAACGTCTTCTGTTCCTTGCCGCACCTAGCGCCAAAACTGTAACATTCCTTTTGAGGAGCTGTTTATATGGTGAACCTATAGAGACTATTTCCACGATAGTATCACAGGTGGCAGTATCATTGATTGGTCACCCCCTCCCCACCCTAAGACCCCTGATACAACCCTGAAAAAAAATTCTGACATTCTCAGGTGTTCCTTAATATCCCCACCCTACAAGACCCCTGATACAATTCTGAAAAAAAAAATTCAACTATCAAAACAGTACTTATTAGAAGGTATGAAGTCTGCTATATGTCCATTTGCCAAACAATGTGGAACATACGATATCGTCGTTTCGGCGATTTAGACGCATTCTGAAGGCATATCGTTATGCCTTTCCTTCACTTAAATAAGAAGGTCTGCAATTCCACAGTTTACCTAATTCAGATCCAACGAATGACTATATTCTAGCAAAATATTTCAATTTCACATTGTTTTGAGTTGTTGGAAGCCATCTTGAAACTGAAACGCTCGTCCAATCAGATCGTGTGTTACAACACAGGTACTGCCAAATCCAAGATGGCTTCCAACAACTCAAAATACCATGAAATTGAAATATTTTGCTAGAATATATTCATTCATTTGATCTGAATTAGGTAAACTGTGGAATTGCAGACCATTTTATTCAAGTGAATGATAGGCACAGCGATATGCCGTCAGAATGCGTCTAAATCGCCGAAACGACGATATCGTATGTTCCACATTGTTTGGCAAATGGACATATAGCAGACTTCATACCTTCTAATAAGTACTGTTTTGATAGTTGAAATTTTTTTTTCAGAATTGTATCAGGGGTCTTGTAGGGTGGGGATATTAAGGAACATCTGAGAATGTCAGAATTTTTTTTCAGGGTTGTATCAGGGGTCTTAGGGTGGGGAGGGGGTGACCAATCAATGATACTGCCACCTGTGGATAGTATATGTATTCCAGAAAGTAAATGATTTATTGTGAATGAATAAATCCGGTGACATTTTCTTTTTCGTGAACTGCGGCTTCACATGGGAGTAAAGGCCTACAGATCTTTTTGATTTTTCAAGATATCTGTAATCAGGTTTAATGTCAAATTATAATTTTATCTCTGTAAAATTATGGCCCTAGATTTATGTTTTGAAAAAAAAATCTAAATGTTATATTGTTTCTCATGGAAATGTTGCTTGTATGTTAAATAAGATATCTTGTAAGTTTATAGACAATCCATCAGCACACAAAATCAGAATTTAAATTTTAAAATAATATTTTTTGCGTCAAAATGTAATCATAATGATCTAAAGTTTGCAAAAGTTTCAATGAATTACTAGTCTCACTAATTTACATTTACATTACTTTTCGGTCGAATAAATCGTGGACATTCCTGTTACGGATAATAAACATTTTTATATTGTCCGACATGAAACCCTGAACTCTGACGTACACTTACACCTTTCAAGCGAAGAAATATTCCTTCCGGTTGAAAAATGACGGATTTGAACATGTGAGCTATTCTTATGATGAATACACTGGTACCTGCTGCAAATGATTATTACGGAATAGTTACCTGATACTTACACAAAACCTCACGATGATTCTTGTCTAAAAGGCAACATGTCATTCCTATGTAATTTCACTTACTAGCATTCTGAAGCTATTTAATAATAAAATAATCTGATTACTTGAAAATAGTCTGCATCTCCATGTAATTATTATAACCTTAATATATCAGTTGCACGATAAATGTGCATAAAATCCTTTCAAATATTACTGGCATTAATCTTGAGGATTCTCGCGTTCAAATGGTGCATTTCTGTTTTGTTTGTTTAATTTGTTATATATATTTAATGATCTGTCTATGCCATTCAGTATGTAATTGTACATGTACATATATGGGTAAGCTATTTATCGCTTAAGACTAATAAATATATGTTCTGTTCTGTATTAATCCTTGCTTGCCAGAGAAATATGTACTTGGTTTCACTCAATATGTTAGTCAATTTCGTCTACGCAGTCAGGTGGTTGTATTATTTTTATCATTTACAGTTTAAGATATTAGATTAAATTGGAAATATACGCAATGACTTCTACTTTGTTGATAGTCATGCTCTTGGTCTTTTGTGTCAGATGAAATACGTAATAGTTATAGTATGTGTGAGAGTGTGTTACCAGGATATATCAGAGCTAGGGGTACATCGAGGGTATTTTTCTCTGCACATATCGTCGAGGCCGTTAGGCCGAGACAGATATGTGAAGAGAAATATACCGAGATGTACCCCTAGCTCTGATATATCCTCGTAACACACGAGCATCACATATTATAACTGTTTTATCGCATAGTTCTATCATTCAATTTATTTATTATTTTCGTTTATAGATCTATCATCAATCTGACTAAAGTACTTGATCTTCTAAACGAAGATCTGAGAACGACCCATTCACATTCGTCTTCTGTATATTTTGGATTTCCAGTATTGCTATTTTTATTTTATCCAATCAGACGACTTGTTCGAATGTCAAAGAGTAAGAAAAATGTGCAGTCATTCCAGGGCTCGAACCCGTGACCCCTCGCTTACAAAGCAAGTGGCCTACCGACTGAGCTAACCGGCTATCTGATACGATATGACATAAAAATTGTAAATATCAAAAGTCAATGCTACAGGTAGATTTGCAGGATGTTGTAAGTTAGGCTCTGATTGGCTAGCGAAAGGGTCGTCAGAACGAGGCAATGAATAGGTCGTTCTCAGATCCTATGCGTAGCGTAATAGGATATGTACTTTAGTCAGATTGGATCTATCATTTAAATTAATTTTTATAATTATTTTTACACTTATGATTCCCTTTCTGCACCTCACTGACTGAAACCCAGAAACGTTCTGTTTTAGAAAATGTGTTCCCCAGGTAAAAGTATCCAACAGATTTCTACATTTGTATTTACTCTTTGCATTTCATTGGCCAAACGCTTATCTCGGAGTCTAATTTGCTTCAGCGCCCAAGTAATATTTTTCATTTCAGTGCGCTATCTCATGCTGTATAGCTACGTAAACGCGAATAAGCTATCAGAAATAAAACAACGAAAAAAACAACAAAAACGGAGTATAAAAAATCAAAATATGTCGGATTCCGATTTAAAATTAGATGATGGACAGGACATATTTTTATCTCAGGTTCTTGACGAGATTGAAAGTATGCAAGAAGACGATATAGTGTTGTCGCAAGCTCTGGATTTATTTGAAAACAAGGAATCGTTTGACTTGTCAGATTCTCAGTTTAAAAATCTTGTAGAGGATTGTACCAGTGCAGACTTTTTCGGTAGTTTTACGTTGAAACTACCGACTGGAGAAAATTGTGAACTGTTAGGTGTGGATACACATTGTGAAAATCGCTTTGGAAAAACTACCAAAACTGAAGATTTTGACGCACTGATCAAGGACCAGAAATCGGGTAACACCGAGAGGAGTACAAAGTGGGCCACCTCTGTATTTGAGGCTTGGAGATCCGTTCGGAAACTGGACGGAGAGGAAATTCCACCACTCGAGGAATGCGATATCAACACCCACCTTTCACGGTAAGTCAAAAAGCACATGTACCTTTGTTTCAATTAAAATGCAATCAAGATGTAGCATTGTGAATTATACAGGTTTGTTGAAGTGACGAGATCAGTTGCAAACGCTTTGAGATTTGGCTGCGACTGCATTCTATATAAATTTGAGCCTATTCACTGTAGACTGGATATTTCGAACTAGCCCAACAGTTTCTAGTTTTTGCTGAATGAACTCCAAATGTTGTTGAAAAATATATTTGTGGTCACTAAAAATGGCATTCTTAGGATATATATTTCTAAATACAGTTTTATCTAACTCATCCTTAATAGAGCTTTGCTTGGCAAGATAGTTTTAAACTAGACATTCCTGAATAAAGGTATCCGATGGTGATTAAAATAGCTTTTAAGAATCACTTTTCATGTTTAATGGCGTAAAAATGTAGCTTTCCAATTATAAAAATAGGCAAAATTACGATTTCGAAAACTGGTACTTTTCAGAAAGTTTTCAACTTTTTTGCATGGAAATGTACGTTGTTAGTCAAAATAAGTCGACGGCCATGTCGATTTAGATTTGTAACTGGTAAAATCTTAGTGCGTGTGTGTGTGTGTTCGGATTTAACGTCTTTTTCAACAAGTTTTCAGTCATATAATTTATAAACAGTGGTGTCTCCTTGTAGCAGTGAGCACAATGCCACATTGATATATTGTGCAATTCTTTTTAGATTTTTGAATTCATGGAAAGTACAACATTAACTAGTATGTTTTTATACTTGCAGTTTTGTGGTAGAAGCAAGAAAGCAGGATGGTTCCCCCTACCCACCTGGATCGCTATATAATATTGCCTGTGGACTCTTGAGAAATCTCCGATCTTCTGGCATCTATGATAAAAACTTCTTGGATGAGACGAATGCACGATACGCGAGGTACTAGATGCTCAGATGAAAAAGCTGACAAAGGATGGGTTAGGTATTGGTCAGAGGGAGGCAAAACCAGTCAATGAAGAAGATGAAAAGATTTTGTGGTCTAAAGGTGTATTTGGGAACAGTTCATCTGTTGCTCTTCAGCATACCATGTATTTCTATAACTGTAAATTTTTCGGATTAAGGGCTTTGGATGAACACCGAACATTAAACTGTAACCAATTTGCAATCGGGAGTGACGAAAATGGTCGTTACATAGAATTTAAAGGTACAAACAGTAAAACGTACAATGGAGGATTAAAACACAGGCGTATTGAACCAAAAATTATAAGACATTATGATGAAAATAGTGGAATTGTTGACTTTTATGAGCAGTATCTGAATGCATTGGGGCTTTCGGGTCCATTTTATCGGCGGCCTTTAAACAAATCCGAGGGACACTTGCGTTACGGGGAACAAGTTGTTGGAATTAATAAGTTAAAAACTTTCATGAAAGACATTTGTTCGTCTGCAGGTTTAGAAGGTAGATACACAAACCATAGTGGTAAGAAAACGTGTGCCACAACACTCTACCAAGGAGGAATTCCCGAGGAAGAGATTATGAAACGAACTGGCCACAGATCCACTACCGGGGTTAGGAAATACCAAAAACCGTCTCCCGCAATGTTGAAAGAAATTTCAAACACACTAAATCCACCGCAGACGACAATCAAGGCACAGTGTGAAACGGTCAATGAGAAAAATGCTGAAAGTGTTCTAAAGGATAATGACGAGTCAGTGGATAATAAACGCAGTGATCCAAGTTTTAAGGGTTTATTTTCTGGAAATCACTCATTCTCTGGATGCACTTTTCAGTTTTAATATCGTACGAGAACTGTTGTAACAGTGTGTTGGAATTGTTGTTCATAATGATTATATAATTGACCTACCCGTAGCACATACATTATAGTGCCATAGCAGATACATTTTAGTAAAATAGCACATAGCGGATACTTTTTTAGCGCTTTTCAGTTTTAAGAAACATTTAAGAAAACTTTGAATTTCATATTTCATGACAATCCTGTATTTCTGATGTTCATTTAGAGATAATGATAAATATCGAATCTTCGAAATATTCTAGTTTATTTATTCTTTTACTTTATAGATGCAGGTATTTGTGATCACTCTATCTCCGTGAACAATAAATTTGAAATAAAATCATGTTTTCATTGGCAGGAAAAAATAATACTCCCTCCATAGGACCTTGCCATTGTAAGAAAAAAAGTGTTGCGATATATATATTCTTTCTCTGTGAAAGGTAAATTGGAGCTAAAATCATCTTTTCTTTGAAAGGAAAAAATTATACTCCCTTGATAGGACCTCAATAGAGAAAAAGTGTTCCGATATATATCAGAACAGTTTTACTGTGCTGATATATATCGGAACACTTTTTTTCTTATGAAACTCCATAGAGAAAAAGTGTTCCGATATATATCGGAACAGTTTTGTAAGATATCAGCACAGTTTTGTAGTAATAATGTGTGTTACCATGTATAACATGCTGCAAAGATCAAAGGAAAATTGCCGCACTATGCGATAATTTTTAATAAATGAATAATACCTCAGTAATCTTATCGTTGATGTAGCTGTAAACAATTTATTTCGCCTGCCTCCCCTCTTCTGTAGCGTGTCCCGTGCTTAGTCCGGTGTTACACATGTTTAAAATTCTTAAAATTTTACCCAGCAGGGACTTGTTTCTTGGCTTTTTAATAGCTTCTGTCTGTCTGAAAAATAATAAAGAAACACACATTAGTACATGGTTATTTATTTCTCCCCCAACCGGTGGAGACATATTGTTTTTGTCCTGTCCATCCGTCTGTCCTTCCGTACGTCACACTTCATTTCCGATCAATAACTGGAGAATCATTTGACCTAGAATTTTCAGACTTCATAGGATGGCAGGGCTTATGGAGTAGACGAACCCTATTGCTTTTTGGGTCACTCCATCAAAGGTCAAGGTCACAGGGGCCTGAACATGGAAAACCATTTCCGGTCAGTAACTTGAGACCCACTAGTCCCAAAATGTTGAAGCTTCATAGGATGATTGATCATGCACAGTAAATGACCCCTATTGATTTTGAGATCACTCTGTTAAAGGTCAACGTCATAGGGGCCTGAACATAGAAAACCATTTACCATCAATAACTCGAGAACCACTTTACTCAGAATGTTGAAACTTCATAGGATGATTTGCCATACCAAGTAGATGATCTTTATTGATTTTTAGGTCACTGTGTTAAAAGTCAAGGTCACATAGGCCTGAACAAGGAAAACCATTTCTGGTTAGTAACTTAAGAACCACTTGACCCAGAGTGCTAAAACTTCATATGATGATTAGTAATGCAGAGTCAATGACCCCTATCGATTTTGGGGTCACTCCATTAAAGGTCAAGGTCACAGGGGCTTGATTGTGGAAAACAATTTCCGGTCAGTAACTTGAGAACCACTTGATCCAGAATGTTGAAACTTCATAGGGTGATTGGTCATGCAAAGTAAATGACCCCAATTGATTTTGGAGTATCTCTGTTAAAGGTCAAGGTCACAGGGGCCTGATCATGGAAAACCATTTCTGGTCAGTAACTTGAAAACCACCTAACCCAGAATGTTGAAACTTCATAGGATGATTGGTCATGCAGAGGAGATGACCTCTATCGATTTTAGGATCACTCTATTATAGGTCAAGGTCACATGGGCCTGAACATGGAAAACCATTTCAGGTCAGTAGCTTGAGAACCGCTTGACCCAGAATGTTGAAACTTCATAGGATGATTGGACATGCAGACTAGATGACCCCTATTGATTATCGGGTCACTTGATTAAAGGTCGAGGTCACATGGGCCCGAACATGGAAAACAATTTCCAGTCAGTAATTTGAGAACCACTTGACCCAGAATGTTGAAACTTCATAGGGTGATTGGTCATGCATAGGAGATAACCCCTATCGTTTTGGGGCCTTTCTGTTAAAGGTCAAGGTCACAGGGGCCTGAACATGGAAAACCATTTCCGGTCAGTTACTTGAGAACCCAGAATGTTGAAACTCCATAGGATGATTGGTCATGCAAAGTAGATGACCCCTATCATTTTGGGGTCTTTCTGTTAAAGGTCAAGGTCACAGGGGCCTGAACATGGAAAACCATTTCCGGTCAGTAACTTGAGAACCACTTGACCCTGAAAATTGAAACTTCATAGGATGATTGGACATGTAGAGTAGATGACTTTTATCGATTTTGGAGTCACTTCATCAAAGGTCAAGGTCACAGGGGGCTGAACATAGGAAACACTTTCCAATCAATTACTTGAGAACCGCTTGATCCAGAATGTTGAAACGTAATACGACAATTGGACATGCAGAGTATATGACCCCTAATGAATTTGGGGTCACTTGATAAAAGGTCAAGGTCACAAGAGCCCGAACATAGAAAACCGTATCCAATTCATAACTTGAGAAGCTCTAGACTCAGAATGTTGAAACTTAGTGGGATGATTGGACATGCCAAGTAGGTGATCCCTATTGCAGCCAACCATTAATGTCTCTTTGAATTTCGCTCTTGTCCCTTATTGACTTCTTGCATATACGACTATGCATTGGGGGAGACATGCGTTTTTTACAAAAGCATCTTCTAGTTAAGAGTATTTTTAACACGGAACTGACATATAAGTTAGAGAACTAGAATTGTGTCCTTAAGACACGGATGCCACTACATACTGTGCCATCCTCTATATAGCAATAACTATCAAAGGGCCATAACTAATGATAACTTCAGTAAAATATTCACAGAAAAAAATCTTCCTTTATGGTCATCTGCACGCCAAGATTGTTCACCTGTGAAAGTTTGAAGCAAATCAGGCTAATAACTTTCAAATTGCCGTAACTGTGGTAAACATAATCACAGAAAAATGTCCTTCCTTTATGGTTATTAGTCTGGATTACCTGCCCCTTCACTGTCTATTGGTACTAAAATACATAGTACGACGGGAACCAGACTACATGGTCATCTGCACATCTTGCTTGTTCGTCTGTGAAAGTTTTAAGCGAATGAAACTAATAGTGTGAAAGGAGTTGGACATAAAATAGTTCGGGACGTATTGACGTACGTCGGACGGACAGCAGCAACGCTATATGCACCGATATAAATGTATGGGGACATAAAAATCGTGATTTATCAAAATAGCAACAATACTCAATAAACAATAAATGAATCAAAACTTGTATTGTCAGTGACAGAAACATAATTTTTGACATCAAACTAAACTTTTATTTAGAACATTAATTTAGTCCATTGAAATATTAAACAGTTCTTGTTAGATTGTGCAAATGAAAAATATGCATGTATTAAAAGACGTTGTAATTGACAATACGAGTCTAACAATCTAACAATTGACCATATAAAACACCATATATAACATACAATACAAGTACAACAATACTAGAAGCGTTGCAATATTTGACTAAAACTACCGGCCTTTCGCCAGACTAAATAGTACCCCTGAATAGTTATCAATAAAAAGGAGCATGCATTGATTAACTGTAATCAAATTCTTCCTCTGCCTGTGTATTATGATCATATACCTGTGTACTGAAAATGAATTGAATCCATCCATCCTTTCAAGAGTTATCTCAGGTGCACAGACAGACGAATGTACACACACACGTACATGTGACACAGGTATACCCTCTTCTAAACACTGGGTATTACAGCAAATTTAACATTATTCTGTTTTTAAATACAGGTTTCGATACTTTTAACAATATTCAAACAAAATCGATAACACAGTTATTTTATTATTATTATTATTATTATCTTAAACATAATTAAGAAGATACATACCAGCATCAGTGTAAATTATTCGAATGACAAAATTGTATTGTTATATATACAAGCTTCCCTGCCGTTTATGCCTTCAGCATTGAACTTCGTTGACGATCTGAAATTAGAGAGAAAATCGGATGTATGAAGTTTGAAGAAAAAGAAATAAACAGCTTTGGGGATCACATTTCAAAACTCTAAATAACCGTTCAGCTTCATTTACGTATGATTTCTATTTGAATTACCCATTGTGCAATGCAACTCTCAACGATAAGAAATCCTACACAAAATCATCATTTTATTACGAATTGTTTTGCCACTATAAGGTTGACTTCAGTCAAGTAATTTATTATACAGTATGCTTTGATTAAACACATGTATGTTTTTAATCATATCTTACCTGAAAAGCCTGCTTTATTCATATTTTCGTCAGAAAAGAACAAGCATTTCCTGTCCATTTCCACACATCATACTACTATAAAACTTGTTCCTTGCATTTAAAAATGTCATTTTTTTTTTCATTATATCTATTTTTCCCACAACTTCAAATAGTTGTTGTAAATATTTTTCTCCGACCCTGTTGTGTGGGAGGGGGGGGGGGGGGTGAGAGGGGGTCGCGGCTCCATGTCATTGAGGTTGCTGTTCTCTGACTATTTGTTTAAAGTTAGTAATGTTAAACACAGAAATGCCATTGCACAGTTACGATTATCCTCTCATCCTCTCATCAGTTAAATATAGAGACTGGAAGCACCGTAATATCCAAAGAGACGAAAGGAAATGTACTCTTTGTGAGAAAAATGATATTGAAGATGAGTTTCACTTCATTCTTATATGTCCTGTATATGATCATTTGAGAAGTATTTATATACCTAGGTACTACAGTAGACGACCTAACACAATAAAATTCATAGAATTGCTCAATGTTTCAAATGTAAAGATATTAAATAAATTAGCAGTATTCTGCATTAAAGCATTTAAGCAGAGACAAAACTGTTTGAATTATCTGTATGATTAATGTATACTCCAATTATATAAAAGTATAATCCATATGTTAAACGATATTGTTAAACATTAGAGATGTATGGTGTACTTAGTAATAGTGCAATAGTGCATATATTTAGTGTCTACACTTGGGTGGTATTGTAGCTAAGAAGAGATTTAACTGATGGCGTTGAAGTTAAATGTAACTTTTAAAATAATGCAGTCTTACATGATACTGTTTATGTCTTATATGGTACTGTCCGCAATCTCTATTCACTATCAGGTTCGTATCCACTTGTATTGGTTTTAACGATTATATTATAAAGCATAAAATATAGCCTCAGATAAATCTTAACTTTCGTTTCGCAAGGTTTATCAAGTCTAGGCAACTCTGGGCAGAACCAGTGCTGTTTTGGTAGTTGGTAACCCTTACAACTTCGTTTCGGTAAGGATTTACACTATTGTTTAATGTAGTTTAACTATACTTATTTCTGAATAGCGGCGTGTGTCAAAATATTAAAGAATTCTTGGACTAGGTGAGCTCATGATTAATTTATTGCTATTAACAAAGTAAAGTATAGTTTGCTTCTCTTCTTGACTTTGATACACCTAAACACAAGTAATTGATTATATTGTTAGACTGCGCGGATGCGCAGGCTGGTCTGGATACATGCTGGTTGCAAACCCACTATGTTGGTTTTCTCATGGCACGGCTCATTTAATTCATTAAACTCGCTAAATAAAATTGATAAACTCGCATTTTATTACTTCATTCAACTCGTTTATTATATTCAGTATGAAAAGACATTCGTGTAATAACCTCTATCTTCAGGTAAAAAATTAAAGACAGAAATTGCTTTCTCTTAAACTCAGTAAAATGCAGGATTTAGTGTTTAAAATTCCAAAATCTTGCAGGACAGTGTTCCCCTCGAATTGTCTCCACGACTTTCTTGGTATACGCACGCACGCATACTCGCACGCACACACACACACACACACACACACACACACACACACACACACACACACAAAGTCTGATTCAGGGGTGCAACTACAAGCATACATTTTAGCTCGTCTGATTTTTTTTTAAATTATGAGGTTTAGTCGCCACTTGGTCGTCGGCGTCGGTTTTAATTTTTGTTTAGGTCCACCTTTTCTCAAACACTGTAAGAGCTACAACTTTGAAACTTTGCACACCTGTTTACCATCATTAGGGGATTAGGTAGGCCAAGACCGATAACTTAGGCGATACCTTGGATAGTCTTATATATAATAATGGTCTTGATAACATTTGAGCTAAGTTTGAAACTCTGTCATTTCGGGTGAACAACTACGTAAGTCTGAATTAAGTGCAACCTTGTGTATGCAATACATTTCATTCCATATACCGAAACTTAAGAAGTCAGTTTCACATGCTAGTGGATCATGATCAGCCAATAAATGGTCACTAAATACAACAATTAAAGTCCCGCTCACACTACAAAGGCAATGTTTTTTTTCTACCCCATCAGGCTGTCTGTTTGCCTAGGGTCTACAACAAAGACACAAGTATCGTTATATCATCTCCTGCTCTATCAGTACTACGTACACTGCTTTATATGGCTCGGAGCTTCCTTTCGCTGCATATTGCAGCAACTTTCGTAATTGTAAATTATATCCCTCGCGCCTGACTTCTGTAAATAGTGCGAGGAAATGTTACACGGTCACCTGATTTCATTGGTTAATGAATTTGGTGCATTCTGGTATTTAATAATGGTCCTTATTCAATTGTCTTTAAGCTAAATAAGATGTCTTTAAGTTAATTAGGCCTAAGTATAGTAAAAGCTGATTTAAAGCTAATTAGATTATGTCCGACCCAGGGTCGAACTAAAAATGATGAGGGTTCCTATACTAATACTGTGGACGTATTGGTCGAGAGGGCTAAGACGCTTTCCTACGGAGGTGAAGGCCCCTGGTTCGAATCCTGGCTACTCCCGTTGCTGTGTGTCCTTGGGCAAGGCACTACGATTGCCTCAGCCGGCCCAGCGGTAAATGGGTACCAGCAAATTGCTGGGGTAAGGTATAATTAGTTTGAACATTTCTTAAAATAGGGTCGCTCAAAAGCTGTAAGAGTTCTTTAAAGAAAATGATGAAAATTCAAGGTAGAGCTGCAATAATTTTGAATAAAACGTTCTAAACAAGAACAAATGATATATTAAAAGAACTTGGGTGGATGTCATTTAACGAAAGATGTAACTTCCACACGGGCTGTCTTATTTACAAAGCTTGCAACAGCTAAGCACCTTCATATATATCTCTGAAAATTTAACCTTTTCCCAGCAATGAAACATACAATATAAGATCTGCTGCTCATGATGACATAGTTATACCTAAATATCGTACAAATTATGGTAAAAAACTTTTCTTACAATGGTGCAAATGTTTGGAATTCAATACAAAATGAAATTCGCTCCACATGTTCTCTATCATCTTTTAAAAAGAAATATAAAAAGTATATCTTGCAGTTGACTGCCTAAATAATCTCTTTGTTTATTTATCAGCTGAATTACATGCTATGCCATTATAATATAATTGATTATTATAACTAATTGATTGCCTAAAAGAAAATTGTATAAATGGATACTGAAAGGCAATATCTATTTTTAGGGTTATTTGTCTAAGAATGAATGTGATATTAATAAAATAATCTATTCTTTTGTAAAACATAAAAAACAGACAATCATGGTGTAGCACCTTTAAAATCTAAATGTAAAACTTATACCAAACCATATGATAAAGCAACAATTCTAAACAAACATTTTGAATCTGTTTTCTCAAAACCTAAACCAGTCTGTCTTAAACAACTTCGTGAATTAAACCTCTTTGAAAGTCACAAATTTCAACAAGTTAATAAAATGTTTGACATTGATATAACTGTAGAAGTTGTTTTGAAAATGCTCATGGATCTAAATCCAAACAAGGCGTCTGGTCCGGATCAGCTGTCGCCAAGATTACTTAAAGAACTTTCTCTCGAAACAGCTCCTTTTCTCACTAAAGTCTTCCAGAACTCACTGAGGACTGGTATAGTTCCAGAGGACTGGAAAACTGCTATTGTTGCACCTGTATATAAAAAGGGTCCTAAATATAAAACCAGCAACTATCGGCCAATTTCTTTGACTTGCATAGCTTCCAAACTAATGGAGCATATCATGGTCTCAAACATAATGCGCCACCTCGACAACAACAATCTTCTCACACTTTTCCAACATGGCTTCCGTTCTAAACATAGCTGTGGGACTCAACTATTATCCTTCACACAGGAAATGTTTGACAATCTCCAATCTGGAAAACAAACAGATCTCATTGTTATGGATTCCTCGAAAGCTTTCGAGAAAGTCGATCAGCAACTTCTTCTCTATAAACTTATGAAACTTGGTGTCAACAAAACATCTCTATCCTGGATTCAATCTTTCCTTAGTAATCGTTCTCAATCTGTAGTAGTTGAAGACTCACACTCTGATTCTTTACCAGTTCTTTCAGGGGTTCCCCAAGGTTCAGTGTTGGGTCCTTGTCTCTTCCTTTGTTTCATCAATGACCTTCCCGAATCTGTTAAAAGTAGAATACGCTTATTTGCTGATGACACCATCATATACCTCACTACCGACTAATCAGTAGACTCCTACAAACTTCAAGATGATTTGACAAAATTAGAAGAATGAGAACGTAAATGGTCTATGGAATTTAATCCTGATAAATGCGAAATCATAAGAATCTCTAAAAAAAAATAAAAAAAAAATATCATCTTTCCATATAAATTACATAATCAAAAACTAAAAACCACAGAAAGTGCTAAATATCTTGGGATTACTGTTAGTGATGACTTTAGTTGAAACAAAACATATTGAATTTACATCTTCAAAAGATAGTAACACCCTCAGATTTATAAAAAGAAATGTACAATGTAATAACCGTAATATCAAAGAAACTGCCTACAAAACATACGTTCGCCCACAATTAGAATACTGTAACACCATATGGTATCCATGGCAGAAAAACTTAACATATGAGATAGAAAAGGTACAAAGAGCTGCAGCCAGATATGGTATGAATGACTACTCACACCAAAGCAGCGTAACATCAATGCTTGAAACTTTTAAATGGTAGACATTAGAACAAAGAAGAATACATGCATCTTTAATTATGTTGTATAAAATATCACACAAGCTCGTCTCTGTAGATCTTAACCACCTGACAACCTCTAGAAATTTAAACTTTATCATTCCATCTTCAACAACACAATATCATATGAATTCCCTTTTACATGGCACAATCAGATACTGGAACGCTTTATAACATCAAGGACAGTGTGAACCTCCAGGGCTTCACATCTGACCTAGAATGTCATCATCCTGTTTTTGTACCCCCCGACAACAAAGTTGTAAGGGGGGCTATACTGGTTTCAGGTTGTCTTTCTGTCTGTCTGTCTGTCTGTCCGTCTGTCTGTCTGTCCGTCTGGCCGTCTGTCCGTAGACGCAATCTTGTGCGCACCATCTCTCCTTATCCCCTTGACAGAATTTAATGAAACTTCACACAAGTGATCAGTACCAACAGTAGTTGTGCATGGGGCATGTTAGGTTCTTTTAGAAAAAAAAATTGCAGAGTTATGGGATTTTGTTTTTTGTTACTATACAATATACATAGACACAATCTTGTGCGCACCATCTCTCCTCATCCCCTTGACATAATTTAATGAAACTTCACACAAGGGATCAGTACCAACAATAGTTGTGCATGGGGCATGTTAGGTTCTTTTAGAAAAAAAATTTACAGAGTTATGGGACTTTGTTTTTTTGTTACTATACTATATACATAGACACAATCTTGTGCGCACCATCTCTCCTCATCCCCTTGACACAATTTAATGAAACTTCACACAAGTGATCAGTAACAACAGTAGTTGTGCATGGGACATGTTAGGTTCTTTCAGAAAAAAAAATTTGCAGAGTTATGGGACTTTGTTTTTTTTGTTACTATACTATATACATAGACACAATCTTGTGCGCACCATCTCTCCTCATCCCCTTGACACAATTTAATGAAACTTCACACAAGTGATCAGTAACAACAGTAGTTGTGCATGGGGCATGTTAGGTTCTTTCAGCGACAAAAATTGCAGAGTTATGGGACTTTGTTTCTTGTTAACATACTATGTACATACAGCCTGCATATGCAATTTTGTGCGTGCCTAATCTACCAAACCCTTACACACAATTTAATGAAACTTCACACAAGTGATCAGTACCAACCCTAGTTGTGCATGGTGCATGTTACATTCTTTTAGATAAATATTCTGCATAGTTATGGGACTTTGTTTTTTGTTACTATACTGTATACATACAGTCTATATACATACAGTCCACATAATTATGCAATCTTGTGTGCGTCAAATTGCAATGTACTGTGTCAGTGCATGCGGGGGTACATTCATCACCTTTAGTGATAGCTCTAGTTATTTTTAACAAGCTGTATATATTACTGCTCTTACTCTCTTAACAACATGAATATCATGTATCTTGTAACATAGCAACATACTTTAAATTAAACAACTGCCCCGACCTCCAATACAATACAATACAATACAATAAAAATTTTATTTACTGTCGGTATGGCATAACAATTATGGTCAGAAATTGATTGTTGGGAGTATCTCCGTAGATGTAGATGTAGATAAGGATATTAAATAGGTAGCCTGGGAAGCCGTTGATAATATTTGTGCTTTGTCAGAAGAAATCATACCTAATATTTATGCATTATAGATGCTACTAATGTGCGCTAATTAGTGTTAATTGGCATTCATCGAGTTTCTGATATTATCAACGCCTGGGGAAATCTGTCAATTTGCAGGTAAATAAAAGATTAGAAATTGTCAGACTGGATTCCCAGGCTATTAAATAGGTTATGTGATAGTGTAAATTGTAGTTGGTTGTTGTTGTTTTTCAGAAGGCCACATTTAAAATTAAGATGTATCATTTGTACTTTGTACTGATCTATATGTCTTCATGTGCTACCTTCTATAAATAAAGATGTTATTATTATTATTATTGTTATTATTATTATTATTATTATTATATTAGAGTTTATGTTAAGTGTGTCACAAAGTGACGGTAAATAAAATTTACCTTTACCTTTACCTTTTAATTCTGAATTGTCTTAATTAAAACTAACTGGAATATGACCCAGGGTCATACTAAAATATATGTCCGACCCAGGATCGAACAAATTCGTATTGTCTTAAAGCTAATTAATGGATGTATCCAAAGAAGTATCAAATACACTGTATTTATTTTTATAGCTCTGATTTATTTTAATTCAGGGTCGTACTATTTCGATTTAGTATGATCCTAGGATCATATTAATAGAATATGTCTGACCCAGGGTCATACTAAATGAAACTTCCCAAACCAGAGTCATACTAAATAGAATATGTCCTACCCTGGGTGGTAAGTTAAATCGGCATTTTACACCCTAGCAGTACGACATATTCAATACTAGTGAAAGAATAAAACAGAAGTCTTCAAGAAAAGTGAGTAGTGTTTATTTCAAGTGAAAGGACTCTTTTGGACGTAAAATATCATGAATTATTATATAATAACATTACAAATTTTACATAATATAAGGGAAATAATAATATTAATAATCATTGTTGCTTATAACCGAGTTACTTCCCATTACACGGACAGTAAATTGACAATGCCTCGATTTGATTGGTCAGAGTAAAATGGGCGGAGTTAAAGGAAGGGCACATGGCGGATTTTGGAAAGTTGACAAATTTTATGTCAAAATTTGACATGTGATTTTTTGCATATACGCTGCATGTAAGTCAATTATGATTTGTACATGTTTTATCTAATAGCTTATCTGTCATCTCGACTGCAAACAATGCATCAGGTTTGCTGCAGTTTGTATCATTCGCCATTAATTTCCGGGGATTTGAACAAAAGAATTTCAGTTAAAAAATTCGCCGGCAGGAGTGACAGATTAGTTGAATCGAAAATTTATTGTCAAAATGTGCATTTGATGATTCTTTACATCGTAAACTTTAAATATTTAAGCAGTCAATGCTTTAAGTGATCTCGAACTGCATGCAGTGATAGTGAATTTGTCATTAATTTTGCTAAAATTGTTTGTTTATAATCAGTTCAAGGGAGGCAACTATTCTTATACTTGGGAGTTCCAAGATTTGAGCTAACACTGTCACTGTTTTATATATTCATTTAGTGTAGATTAAATGAAGTGAGTAAGTGAGTCATCCATAATTTCACTTAATTCAGCAACAAGATAATTACTGGTAAATGTGTGTAGTATGGTAAAAAGACAAAAAAATTGTCTATGAAAAGAAATCAACATAGCGCTAGTAAGGAAGAAGGATAGCGTGAAAATTTTGACTGTGACTGCCCTTTACAAGGAGGGCATCCTGATCAGCTAGATCAGTAGTAAGGTTACGTTTAGGAATAGGGATCCGTAGAGATCTGTAGAATCCGATTCTAAGGGTGCAGATCTTAATTTATGTCTAAACAACGCTGTAGAGCTACTTCATCTAGGCAGCAGGGATTTTTTTTCAAAGTTTTAGAATGGTACAGATTCCAGTAAAATGGGGAAAAATGCATCGTAAATTACAGATTTGGGCCAAATTGGGGGTAAAGAAACTGATGCAGTATTATTAACTAAAAGCTGAGGGTGGAGTAGCAGGTGGACTACTCCAGGGTTTTTGGGATGATACTTTGAAGATAAAATATTTGGTGTGTAAGACTAGAAAAATTATAAAATTTATATATTTCAAGTCCCAACATGAAGACCGACCTGAAAACAGACGGAATAAGATACCTCTGATTTTTTTTAACATGTTTGAGGAATATTATACCTTTTAGACCAGTGAAGACCAAGATCAGCCTCAGATCATGGTCTGCTCGGCTTGCTATTCAGTCAGTAAATTTTTCGTGAAAGCCCCTTTGATTAACAGGTGGTACTGCCAAAACTGAATGATGCTCCATTCCATTTTAGAGATTTAGCAGGTTAATCCTGGGCTAATTATAATCAAACTAATTTGATGTGATCCTAGGAAATATTGAGTTATTTTTCTTTTGGGCAGTATCTCCAATCGCCTGTCAAAAATATAAATCAAGTTGAATTATTTTGACTAAATCCTGGACAATCCTTTACCAGGCTTGTCAGGACGTATGGATCTGTACCTCTATATTCAGATTCTAGTGATTAAAGTCTATACCGGCACAGTAGATCATTGCCTATATGCCCGGAAACCAGACACCTATATATATCCTCCATTCGCAATAGGTGTCCAGACACATAGCATATCCCTTACGGGTTGTCTAGGTGTCAATTAATGATTTAAATTTATTCTAGCAAATTCATATTTTGATTGATTTGTATGTATTTTAAAATGCCTTGCATTGACACAAAATAATTTATCATTTTCCTGGTTTATAGGATGCAATTAATCTGTAAATGATTAAGCTACTTCAAGTTTATTGGTTGATAATTTGAGCCGCGCCATGAGAAAACCAACATAGTGGCTTTGCGACCAGCATGGATCCAGACCAGCCTGCGCATCCAAGCAGTCTGGCCAGGATCCATGCTGTTCGCTTTCAAAGCCTATTGCTATTAGAGAAACTGTTAGCGAACAGCATGGATTCTGACCAGACTGCTCTGATGCGCAGGCTAGTCTGGATCCATGCTGGTCGCAAAGCCACTATGTTGGTTTTCCCATGGCCCGGCTCATTTGCCTTCATCTTTATTTTGAAAATCATTTATTGATATATAAACTGCCCTCCAATGATATGTCATTTAATCAAAATCAGAAATCGCTTTTCGCATTTTAAATTAGTTTATATTCAACATTTGAAACCGAGGGGAATTATATGAATTGTTCTGTTCAATTTTATAGCACCCTAATTTTCAGTAGTGATCAATATATACATTTTTTATGTTTGCAGATATTATTTCTTTGAATACTGCTGTACCTAGGAATCATTGCTTCATGCAGTCTGCAAATATGTCTTCACTTTTCAAAAAAGGGGTGTTTCTTAAAGCAATAAGCAAAACTTTAACTACTGTACCGTTAAAAGTATGAATATGTAATTTTGATTGGGGGGAAGGGGCTTGTGATCCTGACAGATCATGATTGTTTACATTAAATTTGGTGTTAATGAAATTAAACATTACACGCAAAGTTGCATCTTCAGATTTCTATGTATTCTAATTATAAAGTATGTGGTATGAAAAGTAAAGAAAATAAGGAAAAAAGCAGATTAATTTGGAAAACCACATAAAAAGAGCAGTGTAATAAAGTTATCACTTAGATAGTTTATCTTGCTTTCAGTTTTCTGTTTGATAGCCCTAAAATCAAATTTCTGTCTGACATTTATGTTTGAAGCAATTACCCTACCATCTATTTCCTTTTGCAGGATGCCAGATTTCTAAACTTTGTAAGAGATGGATGTAGAATCTGACAGTTTAGATGAAAAACCAACACTTTCAGATGATCAAAATATAAAGGTAACAATAACTTAATACATATAATTGAGTTATATCATGCAAAAACCAGTCTTATGGTGTTTGCGACCAGTATCATGAGTATGGATCCAGATCAGCCAGCACATTCATGCAGTCTGATCAAGATCCATACTGTTTGCTTAACATCTCATGGTACCTATACTGACTGAATAGCGAACAGTATGGGTCCTGCAGGCTGATCTTGATCCATACTGGTCGCAAACACCATGGTTTTCACTTGAGGCAACACATACCTTGCACTCCTCGGTGATTGTAAGTAAAGTATATAGTCAGGATAGATTCTGCCATTATGAATATCTGTAGAAACTGACAAATATCATTTTTGCCTTTTGTTTTACATTGATTAAATAGTCTGAGCCGTGCCATGAGAAAACCAACATAGTGGGTATGCGACCAGCATGGATCCAGACCAGCCTGCACATCCGCGCAGTCTGGTCAGGCTACATGCTGTTTGCTTTTAAAGCCTATTGGAATTGGAGAAACTATTAGCCAACAGCATGGATCCTGACCAGACTGCGCGGATGCGCAGGCTGGTCTGGATCCATGCTGGTCGCATACCCACTATGTTGGTTTTCCCATGGCACGGCTCAGTCTATAGAAAGTTCATGTAATTGATGTTAATTGCACTTGATGACTGCAACATACGTTTGGGATTTTTAACTGTTCAGATTGTCAACAATCTTGTTAGACCTCGAACTTGCAACCTCTTTGGTCAGATAGTATACACCTACACTAAGTCACTAGAGCTGACCCGCCTTCCCCTTCATTTCCTTCAATTGTACTGTGATCTGAAACAAATCCAATAAGTCTTCTATTGTTATCCCCCGACAAAAGTCGGAGGGATATAGTTTTGGCGTTGTCCGTCCTTCCGTCCGTCTTTCCGTCATTCCGTTCGGAGCCATATCTAGAAAATGGTTGAGAATATTTATTTAAAACTTCATATACATGTTTACCGCTATGAGTTCTTGCGGCCCATCAAGTTTCAGTCAGATTGCCCAAGTAACACCAGAGTTATGGCCCTTAGAAGTTTCTAGTGTTAACTATATAGGGTACTATAATTATGGCAATTTCTGCATCATAACTTTTGATATATTTGACCTAGAACTATGACACTTAAACAGAATTTAGATCACCATAATGTGGTTGTGTACACACAATTTCATTCTGATTTATTTGTAAATTAAGAGTTATTGCCCCTTAATTGTATAAAAAAAACACATATTTGTACATAACAAACTTTCCATTTGGTAGAATTTCATTAAATTTCTTTCATTCTTTTCCATGAACATTTATTGTAAACATGTGAAGTTGTGTACCCACACCTGGTCACCCCATTACCTTGATCACACACCTCCCCCCCATTCCCCGACCACCCCCCCCCCCCCCCCCCCCCCCCCCCAAAATAAATCATTCCTTATTTTAGATTTTTTTCAAACAAACTTCATATACATGTTCACCACTATGAGGTTATGGGGCCCATCAAGTTTCAGACAGATTGCCCAAGTAACACAAGAGTTATGGCCCTTAGAAGTTTCTAGTGTTAACTATGTAGGGTACTATAAATATGGCAATTTCTGCATCATAACTTTTGATATATTTGACCTAGAACTATGAAACTTCAACAGAATTTAGAGCACTATAATGTGGTTGTGCACAGACAATTTTATATGGATTTCTTTTGTAACTTCAGAGTTATTGCCCTTTAATTGTCTAAAAATCCACATATTTGTACATACATGAAACAAACTTACCATTTAGCAGAATTTCAATAAGTTTCTTTCATTCTTTTCTATGAACATTTATTATAAACATGTGAAGTTGTGCACCCACACCTGGTCACTCACTTGCCTTGGTCACACCCCCTCAGTTTGTTTTTTTTTTAAATTTCTTATTTTAGATTTTTTTCAAACCTTCCAAGTTGTACCATTCCCCCACCTCACTTCTCCACCCAGTCATACCCACCACTGATCATGCATCCTCTGCCCCCCCCCCCCCCCCCACCTTTTTTTTTTTCCATTTTTAATTTTCAATCAATATTTGTAATCAACATGTGAAATTTTGTTTCCTCTCCTGTTTCCCTGCACCCCCACCCCCTAAAAGAATAAATATATACATATATCTATATATATACATATATATATTTCCATTCCTTTTTTTTTTTTTTTTTTTAAATGTTAAGTTGTGACTGCACAAACCTTGCCCTCAGCAGTGTTCAAGATATCTTACCTGTGTTCTCTTCAAGGCATCTGTTCTTTGAAGTTCAAATGTACATGTTAAACAGCAACACCTGGTGCCAAACCACTCAAAGACAATATTTCGTTCCAGTTAAACTTCAAGCTCACATTTCAATTAACTGCATTTAATTTTAAAAGCTAAGCTTATTACAGTAAGCATATCCCATTCAAAATAAATTCTTTAGTCAGGATCAAAGTATCATACATTTATTATGTACTCTTTAATTAAACATTTGTTTTCTGTTAAATTGATTTTGACTAATGAAATTATTTGCTTCTTATTAACATCCTTAACTTTTTGCCGGATATATCTTTTTGCCATTCCTCACCACAAACCCTTTCGGCGGGGAATACCAATTCATCGAATTTACTTGTTGAATACAAAACGCACCAAGGAGTGAATAAAATAAGCTTGGTATATTTTAATATAAAAATTATTGTTGTGATTTCTTTAAAGACCGAACCTGGTGAGGGTAAAATTAAGCTAGAGAGGCCAGACACCTTGAACAAAGATGATGTTGAGAAAGAGAATAAGGAAGGACTTGGTGTCAAGGTCAAGCGTAAAGGTCGTAGAGGAAGGTCGTCAGGGTCACTTACAATGAAAGGAGATAAAATTACTTCATTTACCACAGAGAGAGGAATAACTTACTCACCAAATGGTTTGTATTCTTTGATTATTTATGTTAAAAATTAGGCTTTGTAAAACTGCTGGACAGTCTGTCTGGCATTTGATCAGAGATACTTACAATTATTGCCACAACAAAATAAATGTAGCTGACTGACAGATTCACAAATCATAACATGTGTAAGAATGCCAATTTTACTAGATTTAACTCATTTTTAGGCATTACAGGGTTTTTTTTTTACCAAGGAAAGAGGCCCAGGCTCGGTATTTGCGCAAAGAGGAATAAAAAGCCTATGTAAAGTCAATTTCTGGGGAAAACTGCATGATTTAAAAGACATTTTCTGAGGAGATTATAAAAGAGGGAAAAACTGCATTATTAAGATGACAAACAATTTTCAGTGCTGAAAAATGTGTTGACAGTCACGTCATGGACCATTTATTTATGATTTGTCAATGCCTTGATTAATCAGTCCATCACTAGATATTTGCCATTTGCTTCAGTTTTGTGACGTAGCTCAAATATTCTCATGTAAATAGTAAAATTCAAAATATGTTACCTTTCCACTGAGAGTGGCTCAGAAAAGTTTTAAAAAGCAACAGCCGTAACAAATAAGATATGTAACAGTCTCAGAGTTTTTGAATAGATAGAACTAAACAGATGTCAGAAAAATATTTTTTTCCACAATATAAAACCACAGGCAATGTAGACAAAAGCTATACTCTTTGTTAGCATGTGCAATTGGGAATAGTTTCACATTTGATTTAGTTAGATAAATACTGGTTTATCATGGTATATAATGGTGTATCGTGACAACCCTGATATTTATCGTATAATAAATGCATGAAATATGCAATTTTAAGTTCTATATTTTTGCATTATCTTCCTGAAATTGAGGCAAATTAAACTTCTTTCTACACTTGTGGACAAAATATGCCGATTGGGATTGTTTTGAGGAAAATAAGTGTTCTATAGATATATAGTGTGAGACTGAATTGAATTTTGATTGATCTTTTGCTATGGGTTAAAAGAGATAATGAAAGTATAAATTCACTATTTAAAATACCTCGGGAGAATCAGAATAGGGGTTCTGCCTGTTAGAAACATTTATTTACACTACTTTATTTTAGCTTAGTTGTATGAAAAGCTTCAGGTGTATTTGAATCATACTGGAGTCTGGAAAAATTAGTACTGGTATTATATCAGAAAGTCTTGACCCAGTGGTTGGCACCTTAGAACTAGTGTGTGTTGCTTTCTGCTTGATTTTTGCTGAAAGGTAAAAGCCATGGCTACCTCCCCCTTGGGCATTGTTAGTTCATTAATTTTGGCTTTTAGCTGAATTCAAGAGCCAGTGTAAATTTGCTTATTAATTTGCCACAGATTTAATAAAGTTCTGCATATCAAGTTTTCTCCCTTTATAAATAACAAGCATTTCTTATATTGAGTGATATGCTTTGGACACTGCTGTTGTATATTTTTGCCCCCTTTTGAATCTATATTGTTTTACAGATGTGGGTATGTCTGTCGGTCGGTCAGTATGTAGACCAATCAGTTTCCGGAGGATAACTCAAGAACGCTTGGGCCAAGGATCATGAAAGTTGATAGGGAGATTGGTCATAACCAGCAGATGACCCTTATTGATTTTGAGGTCAATAGGTTAAAGGTAAAGGTCACTGTGACCTAGAACAGTAAAATGGTTTCTGGATGATAACTCAAGAATGCTTAAGCCTAGGATCAAGAAAATTGACAGGAAGGTTGGTCACGACCAGCAGATGACCCCTATTGATTTTTAGATTAATAGGTCAAAGGTCAGGGTTACAGTGACACGGAACAGTTAAATGGTTTCCGGATGATAACTCAAGAACGCTTTGGCCTAGGATCATGAAAATTGACAGGAAGGTTGTTCATGACCAGCAGATGAACCCTATTGATTTTGAGATCAATAGGTCAAAGGTCAAGGTCACAGTGACACGGAACAGTTAAATGGTTTCTGAATGATAACTCAAGAACGCATGGGCCTAGAATCATGAAAATTGATGGGGAGGTTGATCATGACTAGCAGGTGACCCCTATTGATTTTGAGGTCAGTAGGTGAAAGGTCAAGGTAACAGTCACCCAGAACAGTTATATGGTTTCCGAACAATAATTTGAGGATGCTTGGGCCTAGGATAATGGCTCTTGATAAAGAGGTTGATCATGATCAGCAGATGACCCTTTGTGATGTCGAGGTCGGTAGGTCTAAGGTCAAGGTCACAGTGACCCAGAACAGTTAAACAGTTTCTGGATGATAACTCAAGAACGCTTGGGCCTAGGATCATGAAACTTAATAGGGAGGTTGGTCATGACCAGCAGATGACCTCTATTTATTTTAAGGTCAATAGTTCAAAGGTCAAGGTCACATTTTCCAAGAACAGTAGAACTTTTGTATACAATGACCAAATAATTTCTGTTCCTTGTGCAATTACTAAATGCATCAAGGGGGGCATTTCGTGTTCTACGAGCTCTTGTTTAAAATAATGACGAGCAATTAGGAAATAGTCTCAGAGAGACTGTATATATGTATATATATGTGAACAATACAGAAAATGTAGAAGGAAAAAAGATCAAATAAAATGCCATTTTGGTGTAACATCTATAGTTTGATGGTGTAAAATTACCACAGGCTTCACCATTAACAGGGATCATCAGGAGAATAATAATAATCAATTATACAAAAGCCCCTTTTAGATCAAGGATGTTAAATTTCTTTTTGTGTAACATTTTTCAGATCATGTTTACATAGAAAATAATCGACAAAACAATGCATACTTCATCTGTGCTATACAGGACTTCAATGTGGTAAGTGGTTTCTCCATTTTGATAGTTTCTTCATCCCTGGACAGACTCATAGTATCTGTCATGTGTTTATGAATCCGAAAGAAATATGCGGCCGGAGGGCGCCTGCTTATTGGGCGGTAACATGGCTTGCGCAGGATATTGAATTAGGGACTCTTGCATCATTGAGTTTTCTGGGAAAATCTTTTTTGTGGTGCTGAGTAGGAAGTTTTTAGATCACCTGAGCACAAAGTGCATATGGTGAGCTGTAGTGATCACTTGTCGTCTGTCTGCACTTTTCTTCAAACCACATCATTGAAAGCTTTTGGTGAGAGTTAAGGAAACTTGGCCTAGATGTTGAAATTATTTCTATTCTTTGAAAAACATGGTCGCTAGAGGGCATGGTCAATTTACTCTATATGAAAATCTTGTCAGCAGTTATTTGCCCAACTTCATAATAATTTCACAAAAATAATCTTTGTTTGATTTTCTTCTAAAAGTTTTCTGAGTCATCAATAGCATGGCCATTAGGGAGCATGGTCTCTTATCCTTATGTTTATTGTGGGGACTTCAAAAAATCCTTTCGTCACAAAATTTGCTTATCCGATTTTCAAATTACTTCAGGCAGATTGTTCAGGTCATTTTGATTCGCTTAAAACATGGCTGCCAGAGAGCACTTCCTCCAATACAGCTATCCCCCACTTTCTTCCAGCTGTAAAATATTTTCCCTGATTTTCATCCCTATTGTGTTATCGTAATTATATTTGCACTCTGCATTGATAATGCAAGATATTATCATCAGGGCTCTCGCGAGTGGGCGACTTGAGCGAAATAGGCGCTCTAGAACTTCAAACTTCGCTCAAATCTAACCTCAAAGCGAAATGCAAGTCGCCCGATTTTCTTTGATTTCCGCACTCACTAATTAGTGCTACCCGGACTGTTGACAATTTGCACGGTGTCATATCGAGCGCCGAATACACGAACACACGCCGGGAGCATAATTTAAGCTCCGCCTACTTCAGGTACTTGCGAGATTTTCCCGAGAAGTGTGAAAGCGAATCAAATTATCCGATACACCTCGTTGATTGTGTTCAGCCAATTAGCGTCGCGTTTACATCTTTGACACTTCGTTCTTAATTGTCAACATGTTTGAGTGCAAAAAGCAAAGTTTTTTTTTTAAAGAATCTGCTGATTAACCATGCGATTAATTGGAATTTGGTACACAATTATTTGTTATCTATGATAAAAGAACGACATGTAATGTATAAACTATGTTTAAATTGACTTCCATCGATGAATTTATTTGAATATGTATTTCTAGATTACACAGTTTACTTTCAGTTTTATTCGAGTGAGATACTGACATTCCTCGGTGAATGACTCGGTGTTAATAATAAACACTTCATACAAGATATAACCAAAATTCGGCGGGTTACATTTACAGAATCGGCTTGAATTTTGAAAACGACCTTTTTCAGAATTTTTTAACGAAACAATAACCACTGTATGGGAAATGATCTAACTAAGAAAATGAATGGTCACATCAATACTTTTTATCAAGAACATTACAGCCACCTTTCAAATCACTCAACATCATTGCAGTAGGAAAAGTCTTCCCACTTCTCCCTAAAGTCTCCTCACTTCTCCCTAAATCAGCTTGAGGGAGAAGTGACTTCTCCCAAAAAATTGGACCTAGCTAGACCCCTGATCATATGTTGCATTCTGTTCTGCTCTTGAAAGTGTAAAGTCATGAACACTCCCTTTTCATATATGACAGGGTTCATACGCGTCAGGGAAAAGTCAGGGAAAAATATTTTTTTTCAAGGTCAGGGAATTGTCAGGGAATTTTACAAAATGTCAGGGAAATTTTGAAATTTGGAAAATGTCAGGAAAATGTCAGGGAATTTTCTGATCTGGTTAGGCAACAATTTGTAAAGGTTAAGGCAGTTTCTTCAAATATTTCCTTTTTCATGAAAGCTATCACACTTACAACAATTATGCATAATTTTAAATTATATGCATATATCTATATTCTACATATTTTTCAAATTCCATATAGAAGAAACTGAAAGGGATTTGCACCCCTTACCTCCTGAGCAAATCTGGTGATGGCTGTATCTAATGATTCGAACCCCTTCTTTCCTGTATAGTGTCCATTACACATAGCCATTACTATATATACATACAAGGCTCCAATAACACAAACATATGGTCTTTATTTTACACAGTTTCAATATTTGAAGAAGGATGTTTTTGTGATACTGGTGCCTTGTGCATGTGGCTAGTGCTTGGTGCATGCAGTTCAGCTTTTTAACCTTTCAGGTGTGACTACTAACCATTGTATCATAGCTCGGTGTTTTTTCTTAACATATTTGGTGCAGGTAATTCGTATACTCTTGAGTACAGGGTGCGGTAACTAAAAGTGTGCAGGTATTTAATACCCGCACACTAGTTACTGCACTGTTGGAAAGAAAAGTATGCCATCGTGTCTTGAACAGTAGACTTATTGATTTTCTGCTCTTCTAGCATTGGTTTATTTTACCTGGGCTTTACACATTTGTAAAGCAAGGATTTTAAGTACTCACTGAACTGCTGTATATGGCAATGTGGAACGCCTATAACTACCATATATGGATGGCTATGATACAAAACAGAAAGAACATTAAAACTCGAGGGTAAACGATTTATACTCGGGGGCTATGCCCCCTTGTACAAATCGTTTACCCTCGAGTTTCAATGCTCTTTCTATTACCTAACAATGAGCAGGCAGACTAGATTTAATGACAATTCCATTTTAATGTAATTTAGTAAAGCTATGTTCAGAAAAACAGTTCGATTTGGCTAATATGTTCAGGTTTCCAAAAGTAATTGCTTTATTGTCTATTGGTCATAACATAAAAACATTTGTTTGTTTGAAACAGTGTATTTGATTACTTTTTAATGCATGATAATTCATGTCATTTTGCTTGCCAATGTGCTTTGTATAATCACCAGCTCCATATCCAGTTGATTTGGAATAAACAAACAAAATATTAAACAATGTAAATGTTTGTCAAAAAAGGAGGTAAGGGTTGGCTGTAGGGGTGGTGGAGGCCAACATTCTATTTTTTTCATTTAAAATTGAACCACTAAATGTGCACATTTTAAGATAACAAAAGTCATACTAGGTGACTTGGTTTGTATCGTACCGAACCAAAAAGTCAGGGAAAAATGCTTTCATGTCAGGGAAAAGTCAGGGAAATGTCAGGGAATTTTGTCTGAAAGAATGTGTATGAACCATGTATGATTTGTTAAAACTACCAACAGAACATTAACCTTTAGCCTGCTGGCGGCAAATGATTCTGCCTTTGCGACCAGTGCAGACCAAGATCAGCCAGCACATCCGTGCAGTCTGATCATGGTCAGCACTGTTCACTATTCTGTCAGTAAACACCCCTTTGGACGATAAATGGTACTGCCCAATTTGAATGTATGAGGACCAGTCCATTATAGAAATTTAGCGGGCTAAAGGTTAAGCAACTTTTATTCGTTCCAGTTATGTGAGCGGTATTTGGTCATCATACCCTTTTCTTCTGAAGTAAAGAAATCATAAAATGTTTAGGTACGTGTCAGATGCTGATAAAATGAGAGAGGGAGAAAAATCAAAAGTCGTCAAAATTTTGTAGTTGATAAGATTGTATTGAGGTTTTATTAACATAATAGATATAAATCACATCATTGCTGAAATGAATGAGATTTTATTGCATCCCCATCATGAGATGTAAATAAGCCTGTTCGCCTTAATCTATTCCTTGGTGCAAAACACAGTTTTATCAGTAAGAAAGTTGGTCTATCTAATGTCAGTAACAACGTAATATATCATCGTCTTAAAACATTTCTTAATAGCGTAGAAGTGAAGTTTTCTAATAAACAATGTATCAAATTTGTTAACACAGGAATACGGCTTGAGAGTTTGTCATTCTATTTTTTTGTACAATTTTAATGGATTACGTAGGTCTAAAACACGTTTTGTGCACAGAGGTGATAGTGTAGAAAATCTCCATTTGGCTGACAGGTACTGTTGTTTTATTATTTGGTGGGCAGTGATTACAGAAAAAAATGCCTAAACTTAAGATACATTTTTTGACATTCAGATTTTTTTTTTTTTGATAGACTTTCATCTGAAAAACATTAAGCATGTAGATGACATTTTAAATTTATGACCCACATTGATGAAAGAATTTCTTCTTGCACAGATTTTTTTTTGTTTAAACTGGAGTTAAGAATTGTAATATGCCAGCTAAATGCTGTGGCCCGCCAGCAATATTACCAGCATAGCAAAGTAGGGAAAGCACAGATCTGTGGATCATGGGGTTGTGAGTTTGATCCCTGTGTGAAGCGTATGTGACGATTTGATTAAAGACACCTAGTCAGTAGCCATTTAATCCTTCACTTCAGATTTATGTAAAGAGATTAATTGGCAGTTGTTTGCAGAGAACAGGTAAGTTCTGGTACAGAATCCAGGAACACCTGTTAGGTTAAAGTACTAAACCCAAAGTTTTGGCCAAACACTAACTGTTGAGTCCAAAATTGTACTTACATTAGAAAACAGTAATTTAAAGTAACAAAAGCCAGGAAAAGCCTTTTTACAATATTATAAAATAAGGAAAACTTGAAAAACATTTTTCAAGAGCTTCCCATTTTTTTAAAAAACTACCTGAATCATAACAAGTTTTCAAGAAGTGTAATTTGCTAGTGGTCTTTACCAACTTTGCCTGAGATGAATTTTGGCCAGAAAGGTCTGGGTTTTTATGGGGGCATATAGATTTGCTCTTGTCCGTCCTTCCGTCCATCCGTCCTTCCGAAAATGTTGTGTCGCGCCTAGCTCCAAAAGTATTTGACCTAGAGTGACAAAACTTTACAGGAATGTTGGTCAGCATGTGCAGTTGTGCGTCCAGATTCATTCAGTTTGTAGGAGTTATGGCCCCTGACCTAGGAAAAAATTTGTGTCCTTTGTCATATAGTGGGGGCATCTGTGTCCCATGGACACATTTCTAGTTTCCATAGAGTTACACTTAGTCTAGTAAAACCTCCTAAAAAAGCAAGACTCAAAAGATGTTAGTGGTATCCATGAGGGCCATAAAATCCCATTTGTTTGGTTATTAGCTATTTCAGGAGAAAATCACATCTTACATAATCAGTGACTGTGCATCTTGACATAATTATTATAATTCAAGATTAAAAGATTAAAATCTAAAGGCAATCATGAACCTCTGTTTTATCAAGAACTTTTATTTTCATATATAGGAAATGATAGAGCTACTTACAACAACAACAAAAAATCAGTTCAGAGCTGTTGATGATTCCATAAAAGACTTGCACTGTGATCATAATTTTGCAGTCTGTCACTATCTATTGATTGTTTTATGTTCATGACAATAAAATTACTGTGAGCAGATTGGTGTGACATCTTGCTTTTATTGTTTCTCTCTACTTACATCTCTTGAAGCTATTTCCATTATACTAAGAGTGTAACAATTCATATAAATTCACTGTTTCATGATACACTTAAGTCTGGCGATATGCGTATCGTATCAAGACCTGTTTCACAATACAGAAACGATACAGTAAAAAATAGGAACATTGAATAAATGATAGTAACTTAAAACAAATTGATCATTTTTAAAAAACTCTTTAACTTAACGCAAAATTTAAAGTACTTTCCAAGTGTAGGAACAGTACCTACTTACGACACTCAATTTGTATCGTGATATGTATTGTATTGTTGCATCTGTACACATACATATTGCATCGTGAGACTAGCGTTTCATTACATGCCTAAAATATACCATAGATACCTATGTATAATGCAAAGCTTTTCGCCCCTCCCTCCACTAAAGCATGGGTGTTGTGAGTGTCCATTATCTAATGGTTTTAAAACAATTTTTTTTTTTTAGATTTTTTTTTTGCTATTACATGAAAGGGAAGCATCTCTTTACACCCGCAACTGTCCACGCTTATAAAACTAGGATATATTCCATAATAGAGTGGTTTATTTTTTAAACAAGTTCGATTTTGTGTTAATTTTACAGTAATAAATATCAAAAGTGATAATTAATTTGAAACTCATTTAGCATCCAGTATTGTTTTTAATTGAGATCAAACTGTAAACAACAGAACTGAAGAGGTGTTCCACGTTTATTGCGGATAATTACTGATTGTTTGATCTTTAACTAATCAGAACAAAGACAATCGCACCTTTTGTTTTTTGTTTAGTTTGAAAAGCTCATTTCAGCTTGGAGGTGTATTTACACCATTAATTCAAGAATTCTTCTAAGATCCATTACAGCATTGAAGAATAATACAAAAGTAGTTGTAAAAATGTCACCAAATGTTAAGGAACTTTGTTGATAATTGTTTTCTGCAGTATACTTAACTCTCTACTCAACTCTGTAATCTGTTCCGAGTTACCAGTCTGCTTTTTAATTGTGCAACAAATGTAAATATAGTGGCAGTAATATGAACTATGACTGAAAAAAAAAAATGTTGGTTAAAATGACGACGAAACCTACATCTTGATTTAATCGTTTCAGGTAACAGGGTTTGCTATACTCCTTTACATGATTTGTTGAAGGATTCTTTTTTAAAGCTAACAAAATTAAAGTGTAACAGAAACACTAGACTAGCTCCTGTCCCCATCTTTGTTGTCATGTTTTTAAGTTTTCTTCATTAACAGAGGATGTAACTTAGGCAGGTTGTGTCTGTATTAACATTATTTATTGCCTCTGACTCCCATTTTAGATAAAAATATGCTGTTTTAGAGATGTGAAGTTTTTGCTGTATTTATAAATAAATTAACATACAGCCGGGGAGCGAGGCTACAAAAACACCAGCCTATTGATTAGCTGTAAAACTACAGACACACACTCACTGGGAAATGAATTAAGTTTTGTCAAAATTACACTTGAAATTGTAATATGGATGTTTTTCTTGGAGGTAAAACAAATAAGATGTAAAACTCTTAATTGGCTGAAGAACTCATATAAATTGTTTTCAAGTAGTTTTTGAATGAGGTTTTCAGTCAGACCGACATAAAATACATATATTTCTCAAGTATGAAATGCATTGAATGATGATCAAGTGTAGTTTTTTATGCATTTATCATTGTATGTGCAGTGTGTTTTTCAAGCATGTTCCCATTACAGCAGATATAGCTGTTTTCGAGGCTAATAAAATTAGAAGATAGGTGTCAATGGTTACAGTGTAATTGTGCAAAGTTTATTTGAAAATATTTCTTTTAAGGGCTTGAGATTTAGGCTTTTCAGATTTTATTTACTTCACAACAGCGAGTGTAAAGTGCTGTATGGCGGCCGTAAAAAGTCGCCCAGACTTCATCTCAGTGTTGTTATATTTTCTGGTCCTTCGGGATCATTGATTTCAATTCAATTAGATTTGAAGATTGAATACTGCTTAAGCTGGTGCTAGGGGGTGTGGGCAGTGTTGCATTTTCCATTACTGCACATGAACAGACACAATCAAACCGAATTTGCCTTGTTCTCGATGCTTCCGAGGGATCTACTTTTCATATTTTATTTCATTAAATCAGTTTAAATGAATATAAACTTCTGTTACATTATTAATATTTAATGGGAACAAATCATGATTTACATTGTTGCATCAATTAGTGAATTACATTTGTACAAAGAAATGAAAGTCCTGTTGACTTCAGCAGTTGAAATCCATGAATTTATATCCTCAGGAAGTAAATAATATTTGTTAAAAAATGAATACAAATAAGGGTGTTATGACTTTAGAGCATCAGTAAGTTGATTTCTAACATCACTGACCATGTTTAAAGCAAAGTCCAGTTTTGAATCTTTTTGTTAAATGTGCTTTTCGTGCTTATTTACAGGTGAAAAGAGACACGCTGGTTGTACGAGTGAAATGGTACTATAGAGTGACAGAGGTTCCAGACTGTGTATACCAGCATCTAGTGCAAGACAGATACACGCAAAGTAAGTCCATTCATTCAATGACAGGAGATTTTCTGAAACAAGGGTTTCGTTACTGGGGGATGGGGACTTTCCCCTGCTATAGTAGTTTGAAGCACCAGCTACTTTTCCTGCAAATATGGGTTGCTACTTTGTATGCTTATTTTGGTCAAGTAATAACCAGTATTAAAATACTGTTGAACAATTATTAAAATGTCATTCCCATTTGCAATTATTGCATTCCAGAATTATCTCTATATATGGAATGGTTTTTTTAAGTTTCCCGATATAGACAGTTTCCAAGAAAATTGTTGTCCCAATCCAACCAGTGTTGGTGACATTGGCTGAATGAAGAAGAAAGGGCCCTGGTCCCTATTTTACAAAAAAAACCTTAAGTAATTGCTTAGCTAAGTCTGTTATTTCAAATGCTTATTTTTGTCTTTTATGCGTCTTCAATGTTGACTTTTTCATCCATAACAGAACCATATATGTCTATTTCATAGATCAAAACCCAATAATTCTGAATTTTACAGAAAACGAAGTATAGAAATAAGAAATATACTTAAGCAAATACTTAAGTTTGTTATATTATGCTTAAGGAGAAATATCACATTTACAAAAATAAGTACTGCAGACAAATACTACTAACCATAGTAATTATTTTAGCTATAAATACGTTTAGCAAAAAATCAACTTTAAATAACAATAACTTAAGTAATAACACGATTTTAAAATAACAGACTTAACAAAGTAATTTCTTAAGTTTTTTCGTGAAATTGGGGCCAGTGTTTGTTCCTTACATATGTCATTAACAGACATAATACTGCAGTAATATGACAGTATAATAAATATGATCTGACCAGGATTAGAAAAATTGCTAAATTGAACTTCAGTTTGAATATAAAAAAGCTTTATTACAGTCTCAACAGTAATTGTAGTAGCATGACCAGGGCCTCCGTAGCTGAGTGGTTGAGATAGCTGACTTCGAACCACTTGCCCCTCACGAATGTCGGTTTGTGCTTTGCTTGAGGTGTAGTTTTCTTCTTGTGAGGAAGCCATCCAGCTGGCTGTTTGTACCCAAGTGCCGTAACCTGTGACAAAAAAATGCCCGGAGGTGTGGCTAGTGTTTTTTTCCACCATTAAAAGCTGAGAAGTTATCTGTGTTGGTGTGATGTTAAACCCCTAAAAAATATATGTCTGTTAGCTTGTTGGTCTACCCTACCTTAGAGTTTTCAACTGAAATTGCCCAATGGGTGAATCTAAGTTTGTTTACAAATATGCAACAAACAATGAAAATTGTCAAGTTTAAAAGTCACATCTTCTGTACTTTAAATGTGCCCTTATATTGTTAAATGTTAAGCCTTGGCATTTCATATACTTCATGGTGCCGTTGGGATATAAAAACAGAGCATTAATTCGATTTGAATCTGTAATATGATATTTCGAGACATCGCTATTTATTTTGCATGTTGAAATATCGCTCGTCTCTATTTTCCCTGAAAAAGTCATTTATATCAGTGTTTCTCTGAAAAACTATTCTGCTTTAGTGATTCTGTAAAATCCCGGAAAGACTTCAGTCCATGATGGTTTTATGGGAGAAAATGTCAAGTGTATTTTTAAGAAACAACAAATCGTATAGAACAGTTTACAGAATTAGCATCACTTGATATTTATTGTTTTTAGTGTATAGGCTTAAAGACGTCAATAGTAATTTCTAGGTATTCTTTGTCGACGGCAGTTATATATGATGTTTTTCTCTTGCAAGTATTGCTGCATTTCTTATAGTTTTAAGGTTTTTGTTTTTAGCTCACCTGAGCAATGCTCATGTGAGTTTTTCTGATCACTCGATGTCTTGCGTCTGTCTGTCTGTCGTCTGTCTGTCTGTCCGTCAACATTTAGCTTGTGTATGCGATAGAGGCTGTATTTTTCAACTGATCTTCATGAAATTTGGCCAGAATGATTACCTTGATGAAATCTAGGCCGAGTTTGAAAATGGGTCATCTGGGGTCAAAAACTAGGTCACTAGGTTAAATCAAAGAAAAACCTTGTGTATGCGATAGAGGCTGTATTTTTCAATTAATCTTCATGAATTTTGGTGATGAAATCTAGGCCGAGTTTGAAAATGGGTCATCTGGGGTCAAAAACTAGGTCACTAGGTCAAATCAAAGAAAAACCTTGTGTATGCAATAGAGGCTGTATTTTTCAAGTAATCTTCATGAATTTTGGTCAGAATGATATCCTTGATGAAATTTAGGCCGAGTTCGAAAATGGGTCATCTGGGGTCAAAAACTAGGTCACTAGGTCAAATCAAAGAAAAACCTTGTGTATGGATAGAGGCTGTATTTTTCAATTAATCTTCATGAATTTTGGTCAGAATGATATCCTTGATGAAATCTAGGCCGAGTTCGAAAATGGGTCATCTGGGGTCAAAAACTAGGTCACTAGGTCAAATTAAAGAAAAACCTTGTGTATGCGATAGAGGCTATATTTTTCAATTGATCTTCATGAAATTTAGTCAGAATGATTGCCTTGATAAAATCTTGGTCAAGTTTGAATATGGGTCATCTTGGGTCAAAAAATTGCCTTGATAAAATCTAGGTAGAGTTTGGTTATTGGTCATCTGTGGTCAAAACCTAGGTCACTAGGTCAAATCAAAGAAAAACCTTGTGTATGCAATAGAGGCTGTATTTTTCAATTGATCTTCATGAAATTTGGTCAGAATGATTGCCTTGATGAAATCTAGGTCAAGTTTTAATATGGGTCATCTGGGGTCAAAAACTAGGTCACTAGGACAAATAAAAAAAATACTTGTGCTCCAATTTTAATGATACTTGGTCAGAATATTTTTTCCATGCAATCACTATGTTTACACTGTTATGGTGTATTATGGTGTGTTTCTCAGGTGAGCAACCTACGGCCATCTTGGCCCTCTTGTTTTCTCTTTAGTTTGAAAAAACGGAATGTAATTGCTTCAAATGTTTTGATATTATCACCCCCATTATAATATATGATAAAACAAGGTCCACATTTCTTGCATCAATTTTTCATGAATTACCTCAGTTATATTGCAATATTGATGTTCAAATTGAAAAATTGCTTCAGTATCAGAACATTTTTTTGTTTGTTCTGGTTTGTGTGAAAAATTAACAAATCTGTTAGTGCCAGGCTTGAAGTAGATTGTGAGATTACTTGCAGAAGAATTGGTTCCAACACTGTGTTACTTGCAGACTTTACATTCTGCTTTGTTTATTTACATCTCACCAAATAGTTCTAGTGTCAGAGTTAGTGTTTTGTATGGAAGAATAAATAATCATTAGCAAGACATTCAGCAGCTGACTGGGAAGCTGAACGGCATGAGATGTTTTAAACATTTTTTTGCCTTCCTCTTTATTTTTCTTTTCCCAGTATAATTACTGATTATTTTGTATTCCCTTAATGCCAGTTTTACAGTCCGTAATTGAGGTAAGTTGAGACTGAGGTGATCTGCTATTTCAGCCATGTATATGCTACAATAGTAAGTCAATAAGTAAGAGTTTATTTATAGTGGATGACATATTTTGGCAGAGCAATAATGGCTGAACTGCGCTATGTAGGTAGCAGGGTACACTTTGGAATTTTGGCCCCCGTCAATATTTGTTATAAAGAGAACATCGTGATTTTGGATGTCTGTAAATTAAGGTGAGAGATAATGATTATTAATTCTTTAGAAAATTTATACAGCCGATACATGTAAAATTCTGATGTCAGTTGGAAAACTAACTGCTGGTAGCTTTGTATTATCAATGAGACACCATTTCGCGGAAAAATTCAATTCACGGAAGGGTTCTGTGCTTGTTGATTGATACTCAGGAACATTTTCGTTATTTTCCGAAAAAACGAGCTGGATGGGCCCCCATTCCGTTTATGTCCTGACGTTCAGTAAGGACTATTAAATTAAGAAATGCAATAAAATTGGACAGTGTTCTTGCAGCGGGATCATTGTAGACTGTTCAAAAGGTGCAAAATTGATGATTTTGGCACGCTATTTTTCATGGATGATGTAAACCTTTCGCTTTGATAACTTTCTTTATTCTTGTATGAGAATCCCGATCTTGCCATTAATTAAAAGCACAAAACATGCACGCAATTTATAAAATAGCCACCCAAATTTTGCTCATAGGGGAAGTGCAATATTGCGACACGCTACATGTAAGACCGTCCGTGCCCAAAATTTTCGCATCTAAGTGTACCTTGCTACCTGTAAATGGCATATGCAATGGCCTTTTTATATCCATCTGAAATTGCCAAATGTTATTATGGGTTGACTACCAATTTGCTTTGTATTTATAACAGCTAATTATTGTTTTCTATGTTATTACAACTTACCAACATTAAATAGTTGTGGGGAGACAGAAGAAGTGGGGAAGTGGATCAAACTTGCTACTTACGGATTTGTAAACTAAAGTGTTCTAAGGTGAGCCGACTCAACATGCTTCTGTCGACAAGTGTATGTTGCTGGTGATCTGACACTAGTTATTTTTGAATTTTAAGTAGAAAGGTGAAGCTGGTCTTTCTGTAGGGCTGTTCAGCGACACTTCTGGAGATTATATTTCAGATAAATTTGCTGTGAAGAATGTTTCCATGCAAATTGAATGCAATTTCTGAAGAATAAATTCTTCGTTTGGGGAGAAAATTTAACTAGTCCCGCATTATAGTGATAAGTTTGGAAAATGTTATAATGGTTCTGGTAAGAATGGAACAATTTGATAGAATATTTTTCTAATTTTAATATCAGAGCAAGAACAGAGAGCAGTTTTGTATGGGAGACTGTCATACTGATGACTGTATCCCTCTTAATTGAAGTGTTCTGTTGTTATTGATGACACCATAGAACCAGTCTTCTGGAAATATTCCATTGTGTTACCATGGCAACATGGCATTAATGACAATGGGACAATTATTGTCCCTTTTGTTGGTCTGATTATATCCAGTAGAGTGGCAAATTGTCGGTTTTATTGGTCCTGTAATTAAAATTAAGTGATCTCTTGCCTGCTGGTGTCAGATCAGTGTGAAGAAAAAGTAGATGTGTGTTTCCTGTCTGTGAAAGTTTGTTTATATGGTAAACATATTGAATGCTATCATCATAACAGGAGCTTGCAGAAATAGTGTCCCTTCTCCATTTCTACTAGGGTGCCTGCCTATATGTGAAAATTTAATAATGTCAGAGTGGAAGGCCATCTTTCTGCTGTAATATTTTTACATTTAATATTACCTGAATTGTTTAAGTGTGACTACGGATGCAAAAAAACGAGGTTAGTGACAAAACTATAGGCTCTTGTACTGAAATGGAAGTTGAGAAATGAAGATTATTAGGAATATTTGCAGTTTTCTTTCATAACTGTTTCCAGGGATAGTTACAGAGTTGCCCGCCTGCTTAGCTCAGTGTTGGTCTATGGATCGCTGGGTTGCGAGTTCGATTCACAGGCGGGGGTATGTTCTCGGTGACGATTTGTTAAAGACATTGTGTCTGAAATCATTCGTCCTCCACCTCTGATAATTCATGTGGGGAAGTTGGTAGTTACTTGTGGAGAATAGGTTTGTACTGGTACAGAATCCAGGAATACTGATTAGGTTAACTACTTGCCGTTACATGACTGAAATACTGTAAACAGTTTGAAATACGGCGTTAAACCCAAAAACAAAACAAACAAAGTTACAGAATTAGAAACTGATTTTAATAACACAGTTTTAGGATGCATTACTGAGTTTTTTTATCTGTAATAATAGAATATAGCCATAGAAGTAATTAAGCTCAGCTCGGTTTCTAAAGACCACCCGTTTTGCATGTTTAAGAGTAATAAATTTCTTGTTCCGTACCAAATTCCCGGCAAGTAATTGTTCTTGAAGAGCACTAATTTGCCAGTAATTGCATGTTTTTGTCTCTGTTCAAATAACAAATGCTTCATAGATACATGGAGCAACAATCTGCTATTTAATTAGTTGCATTCCGAGCTGATGAAAGGGGAAAAACTAGTGAGAGATAACTTTCAGATCGATAAATGTACATGTCTGTATTTAAATTGTTTGTTCTCATAGTTGTTTGTTTGTGGTTGTGTAAAATGAATGTAATTCGAAAGAAAAAATAAAGTTAAATAACTATAATTTTATATACAACTATGCAAGGACAAAAATTAAACAAATTAAAAACTATTTTGTCAGAGCTGAATGTACTGATTATATTAAGGATTCTTGGTCTTTAAAATATAACAATAAAAAGGGTATGGGGAGGGGACTCTGTAGCTGAGTGGGGTATGGGGAGGGGACTCCTGTAGCTGAGCGGGGTATGGGGAGGGGACTCTGTGGCTGAGCGATTAAGATCGCCTGCCTCTTACGATACACTGTGGGTTTCAAACCCCAGATGGGGTATAGAATTGTTTCATTGCTTCTACCCAGGCACCAGCCTGTGCTGAAATACTTATGCTAAGGAGGGGCATATGACATGGAGTTGTGTAGGTGTAATATTAAACCCAAGAAATAATATAATTAAAATTTTCGTTTTTGGAATGTTCATCCTGTCTGACATGTACTCTCAATTTTATCCAAACTGATAATGAACAGAAATAAGCAAATAATGATTATTTGTATCATCAAAGTTCAGTATGGTAATTTAGTCACAAAGACTTGTTTATTTTGTCATTTGGGTTTTCTCCCTTGTATTAACATTGACCAAAAATAGCATGTATCTTTGTGGCATTTTTAGGTATCATAAAATTCTAACTGAATCGTGAATTGTTTCGAGCTAGATCAGAATTCTGGGGAAAAGAGGTGCTTTAAAAGATGTTATATATTCCTAGGCTAGAAACTGTTGGAAGTGCTGAAAATGTTATTTGCCCGGGTTTACCTTGGTTACAAAGAGTTTGTTTGTTTTTAAGTTACAGGATACAGTTTTAGTCATATGGCTACTTTCCCGCTTTTGATAGTGCAGGAAGATCCCAGGTGCCTTTTTGATCGTTATTTTGGTTACAACTAGGCACCTGGAAACTCACTGACTTCCCTTAAGCCAGCTGGATTGGCTTCCACACATGAAAAAAATCTACACATCAACCAAGGTTTTGAACCCACAGCAGTGACTGAGGCAACTGATTTAAATCAAGCGGGCCACAGAAGCACTTGAAAATTATGTCTTACTTCTGGAGAACTACCGTAACTGAAGCAGTTTTATTAGACCACACAGACATATTGTGCACCATATTGCAATTTAAAGCTCCTGTCTACAAAATTAGTTGTTTTTTTCTCTTCAATCAGTAAAATTGTTAAGAAAAAAAATGAAAGAAAGAGGCTTCATAACAAAGTCTTCATTTGAATGTTTGCTTTGGTTTGTTTGTTAAACTGTACCCCTTTTATTTGTAAAGTTTTACCAAAGAGGTGCTATTTGAAATTGAAGTTAATGCTTTATTCAATATTTTTCTTATTGGAATTGGTTATTCTTTTGATTGTTTGACAAAATGTTTGATCGTGAATGTTAAATAAATATAGTTTAGAATATTAATTTTCCATTGCAAATATGATTGAATAGTTAAGTAAGCAGACCGAATGGCAATCAATTTGCAAAACAGATTTGAATAGCAATAAAAGTTATTGGAGAATTTGGCGGTATTATTAACTTCTCCAAAGAAAGTTGCGAGCAATAAATCAAATATTTATTAAACAATATTTTCAATATGAATAGATATCGATAACATTGTGATAAGTTTTTATTGTAAACTGCTTTACAATTAGCAAGAAAAGGACAAAACTTTGGTAAAAAGATATTTTTGAATAAGAGGAAAAAATTCGGTGAATGATGAATATGAAATAATAGAGAAATTCAATGCTGAGGTAGGAGAAATGGCATAAGACCAAGTGCTGTGACTTTTTAAAAGATTTTCTTAGCCAGGGCCTCACAACCAGGGTGTGAACCCATAATGGCCATTGGCAATTTCTGTAGGGTAACTAAATTCACCTTTGATATTTCAGCATTTTTTGTCGGTAGCTTATACAGAAGAAATGGAGAATGTTGAAGTCAAATAAGAAATTGACATAGTTGCCAGTTGTCACAGTTTGTTAGCTATCTAAAATATTCTTTATTAGCCAGTAAGCAAACCTATACTCAGCCAGGTACTCATTTATTAATGTACTTTGCAATAGTGCCTTTGATATGGCAATTTAACTGACAAGATTATTCGAACAACCCTTACTAATAAATAATGACAATCTGCCTCATGCAGGTAAAATATGAAATTTGTTGAACTGATTACTAAACTTTGCTGAAAAGGACTTGTCAGTTTTGTGAACCTTATCAGAGAATCAGATGCCGCTGAGATTCAAAACTCACTTCTGAGGACATCATGACTTTTTTCAAAGCAGTGGAGTTAATTAAATTGGGTAGCTTCAGGTTTTTTCCATAGTTGAAGTGAAATAAATAAAAAAAATTAACTTAAAGAAAAGATCATTTGAGTTATTGCTCGTCAGGTCTAAAGGAGCTGCCAGTCCTACATTTGTCTTCAACTATGACTGAAACCTTCACGATTCTTGAAAAAAATTGTGGCACTGCACTTTATTTCCTCAAGTTTGACAGGTTTCCATGAAGTCTGAAGTGGTAGAAAATGCTAAAATTTTTAATGAAGTGCAAATGTTAAACAATAACAAATAGACTGTTTCCCTGGAATTATGCACAATTTCTATATAAATAAAACACTGGCAGACACTGCGAATAATCCTGCAAATGCTACTATCTTTTTATCATAGACTACTGAATGTTCTTTATATGCAAACTATATGAAACAAAAAGTGCAGCATGGAATAATTTGGTGAAATTTACCCTGTTCTGTTAGAATTTAAGATAAGCAAAGGTTTTAAGTGGCCAAGTGGTTCCCAGTCAGTAATTCGGTAAAAAAGGTAGTGAAAATTGCAAACCATGACTTTTGGTGTAAAAAAAAAAACAAACTTGGTCTTTAGATAGTTTAAGGAGTAGAGCTCTTTTCCTGTATGTCTAAGTTTACTGCTGTGCCATTTACCAGCCGGAGAAGGAGAAGGAATGGATCGGGAATGCATTTAGCTGATACCCTGTATGTGTTAAAATGTATTGTTAGTCTTAATTTGTTGTTGGTGTTGTAGTTGTTGTAAAAATAAGAAATGAGTAAACCAGAAAGAAAAGCAAATGAGCCGTGCCATGAGAAAACCAACATAGTGGCTTTGCGACCAGCATGGATCCAGACCAGCCTGCGCATCCGAGCAGTCTGGTCAGGATCCATGCTGTTTGCTTTTAAAGCCTATTGGGATTGGAGAAACCGTTAGCGAACAGCATGGATCCTGACCAGACTGCGCGGATGCGCAGGCTGGTCTGGATCCTTGCTGGTCGCAAACCCACTATGTTGGTTTTCTCATGGCACGGCTCAAATGTGAATTAAAGGAAAATCAGGGTAACTAGATGCATTATTATTTTAATAGCATATTAAAAGTTGTCATGCTCTGGAGAAAAGCTGACATTTCTTAAATATACTTGGCGCTCGATTAATATAGTGCTGTGTCATTGAGGACTTATCGTTCCGAACACTATAAATATTCCATCATGAATTTTGTTTTATTTCTATTTTATACCCATAAAATAGCATGAATTAGTGCGCTTTAGCGAGTGTATTGAAATGAAAGCTTAATGGAAGCCTTACAAAGTTGATAAATGCGAATTAGATGTAAGACAGAGCCGCATGTTATGGCATTTTGTAGCTGAAGTATAGATTTTTGAAATTTTATTAAACGGACAAGTAAAGGCTGGGATTTGTTCTTCATCCTTATGTAAATATGCATTTTATCGTTACGGATTTGATGGTGAATATATGAACGCAATATGGGTATTAGTGATATGCCCGCTAAGAGGTCTAGGGGGCTTAACGTCTTTGTCTTGAAACAAACTTATGAACAGCAAGCTGCTGGTTGATTATAGAATTAGATGAAAATTAACACCAGTTTTGGTAATTGCATGTCTAGCATAAAAAGTTATGGTTTGGCTTATTGTCACGTACATTGGCATTCAGGGATGTTCTGTACATATTTGTATATATAATTCTGGATGTTTAGATCGGTATTCTGGGAATAATAGTCTGGCTTATCTTATATCATAACCTTTGTAAGTATAGCTGCCAGCACCCACTGGGTATAATATTGATATGATCATTTTATACAGAATTACCAAAACTGTCCTATGAATTTTGTCATTTTCCCATCATTTTACGCCTGTATGTTAGAAAATAAAGAAAACAATACAGAATATAATTATTTTTACTTAGTATGAGCCACGCCATCAGAAAACCAATATAATGCATTTGCGACCAGCATGGATCCAGACCAGCCTTCGCATCCACGCAGTCTGGTCAGGATCCATGCTGTTCGCTAGCGGTTTCTCTACTTGCAATAGGCTTTGAAAGTGAACAGCATGGATCCTGATCAGACTGCGTGGATGTGCAGACTGGTCTGGATCCATGCTGGTTGCAAACGCACTATGTTGGTTTTCTTCTGGCGCAGCTCATATCATTTACAGTGACACCTCTTCAACTTCAGTTTTGTTCAGGAACTATTGAGCAATTACTCATGAACATAAAACTAAACTGTACATGAACCAGTGATGACTTCATCTTAATATAGTGTTTTTGTTATTTTTAGTGTGCAAAGCAGCAGCAAAATGGTTTTCATCAAATTTGAATTTCTTGAAACTACTTGTATTGATCAGAGCAGAAATGTAGTGTCCTACTGGACTGGATGTCATGCAGCCACTCAGCCACAGGACCATCTTTTGGTTAGAGACCAATATCCACTGTTCTTCAGTTACGTTGTTGTGCCACTGAAAAAGCAATGCAGTTTCCCTAATATGCTATGAGGTTGAGAATGACCTTTGTGGCAAGGCTGACATAAAGGTCACTGTTACTGAGGAAATATGATATGTCAGTTGTGGTTTACTGTTGTGACCGTCACTGTTTCCTTGGAAAATAATGCAGTAACATGAAATTATGATAAAAATACTTTGCAGATAAAACGTCAAAATTGTACTTTGTATTTACACCAGGTCTATCAGTTTTTACTTTGATAGCGTGAGAAAAGCAATTATGATTACTAAGAGTACAGTTTGAATAGGATGGGTAGATATACTTTTAAGGTAATATCTCCACATCCGACAATGGGTCTCTGGCTGCCTGATTCAAACATGATCATCTGATTGGTTAGACTTTAGTTCTAAGTTGACCAGTGGTGAGTTGTGAGTTGTAATTGCTAATACTCAGGTCTCAATTTTAATAATGCTTGCTTGCCTTAAGAGGATTGTTCAGTTGTGCTGTCAAAACGACTTATCAGAAGCCAAGTTTGGTATCAACATGCTATTTTAAAATGAGCCGCGCCATAAGGAAACCAACATAGTGCGTTTGCGACCAGCATGGATCCAGATCAGCCAGCGCATCTGCGCAGTCTGGTCAAGATCCATGCTGTTCGCTAATGGTTTCTCTAATTGCAATAAGCTTTGAAAGCGAACAGCATGGATCCTGACCAGACTGTGCGGATGCACAAGCTGGTCTGGATCCATGCTGGTCGCAAAGCCACTATGTTGGTTTTCTCATGGTGCGGCTCAAATACTTGGCAGTAAGTAGCAAAGTGATTAGAATGTAATTTTACTAAATTCTAAAAAATTATCAAGATTCATGAGGGACTAGTTTTAATGGCTTTGTTGGTTGTATCAATCCATAAAATTAAAACCTGACAGATATGCAAATTTTCTTTTTTCATATTATTAGAATTTGATATCCACAAGTTTATGTACCCATAAAATAGTCCTTTTGACAAAACACCACGAAATTTAATGTTCACAAATTTAAATGATTTTATTTTAGTGTTGTTATGCTTCTATAATCAAGGAAGTTCCCCTAAAATTCAAATTATCTCCCTTCCTTTTTAAAAATATTTGAATAATCTTTCGTTCAATATACTTAATCTAGAAGCACTTTGCTATAGGTATTAATGTTGTTTTCATGTTATTTTGTGAGCCTATAATCACTGTTTCCAACCGATTACTCTTGAAAATGTTAATAAAAATTTGATTCAATCTTTACATTGAACTGCAGATTATCCTGCTGAGCAATTATAGATTGATAAGGTAGCTATTTGCAAGCATTTACAAGTTGATTTTTAATTAATCCTATTATTAATTGGTAAGTTTAAACTTAATTGAATTAGTTTGGTTTTTATAAGTTGTGGTATGAATAAGTGTATGACAGCCGTCTGCAAGATATTTTTAGCAGAGGCGAAATATTTCAGATTTTTTGATAATTTTACTCTGACTTTGATATAGATTGAGTAGATGACATTGATTTTTCCCATCATTATTTTTCCCATCATTATTTCACATTACGTCAAAGAAAGGTGTATGCTTTATGTTGGCGTGTAGGAATTTGTATGTATAGAAAGCTTTTACAGGTTTTATAAAGTTTCAGATCTTAATTTTCTAGTGAAAAAATGTTGTTAAGGGTATCTCCTATCTCTGTTTACAAGTAAACATTTCTTCAGTTACTTGTTATAGATCCTAATGCGTGTTAAATTGGTCATGAAATGTTATATCTTTTCATACAAAGCTTTGACACACAGTGAGGTATGTGATACTGTTTAAGATAAAATAAGAGACTGAAATACCCATACCAGGGTTGGGTAGCGACTTAGAATTGTTAAAATAGAAGACTGTCATTATAAATATACTTATTTATAGATTAACTCGGGTCTTAAGGTGACTTTTTCACAGTCAGTGAAGTCCTTAAAGATCCTTACATGGTCTTCATGGCAAGTTCAAATGCTGTCAGCTTGATCACTATTTTGGCATCAGAGAGAGACCAGATGCCTGGTGTTATACATTGGATAGAAAAAATTGTATATACAGTAGGAAAGATGTCATGTCATTCTTCACATATTAAAATTAGTGAGTCAGGTATTGAACATGCAGATTGGAGATCCAGGTAGTATCTGTATACAGGTAATAGATATGTACAGGTAGTATCTGTATACAGGTAATAGATATATATGGGTAGTATCTGTATACAGGTAATAGATGTATACGGGTAGTATCTGTATACAGGTAATAGATATATACAGGTAGTATCTGTATACAGGTAATAGATATATACGGGTAGTATCTGTATACAGGTAATAGATATATACGGGTAGTATCTGTATACAGGTAATAGATATATACAGGTTGTCTTTACCACAAGTAGGACTGTAAATAGCTGTCCTTGATCTTTTGGGGTTGTTAGATCAAAGTTCCTGTTCTGTAATCTTAGGCTTATTGTGATTCCTTTCTTTAGTGTCTGTGTAAAATACGCCTACATATACACCATGTAGGTGTTGTAAGTTTGAGCCAGGACTTCCGATATAATGCTTCCAACTTTGCGAAACCGCCTTGTTCTTTCATTTCTTTAAATGATTAATTAGTTGATCAGTTATTTGTACAGATGGCTATAGACAACCATGTTATATAGCCAACAACACAGTCCTATAGGAATTGTTGACATTTTAAGGAATTATTCCACTGGGTTTATTATTACATATTAATGCATAGACTGCATGCATAATGTCACCTAAATCTTATTGTGGTTATATATTCATATAGGTATCATGTTACAGGAATATACAGGAATTCAGCTCAAGCTTTGTAGAGCAATGCTGTATGGGAGATAGAGATTTGGTCCTTGAACAGAGGTTGTTATTCTGAAAAAAGTTTATTCATCACCTGAATTGGCTCATCCTGGTGGTGGGTGTGGAAAGGGGAGGCCAGAAGGAGTGGCATAATTACAACAGTTACTGCTAAACTAGTTGTGTAAAAAGCTGGAATTTATTTGATTCACTCACAGGCAACATGGCCACCAGTCCAACCCATCCCCAAGGTAAGGTTAGGTGATTGCTAGATATAATTCGGATGCTGTTGAGACATGGCACAAGCCCAATAGTATAAAGTTATACTCATAACAAATAAACATATCTAAGTTAGTACACAGAGTGAAAACTTAAGAAAAGCTGTTTGTAAAACACGTGCTTTCATGATGGTCCGTCATTGGCAACCAGGTTTGCAGTTTTGTATGCTGTGATCTTACATCAAAAGCAAGAGGGTTTATCTGTTAACTACAGGAAGTCATCGTATGAAAATTAATGGCCATAGGCCGCAACATTCTAATAGTAATTGATCAGAAACTGTTTCTGATGTTAGTCACCAGGATCTATACCGTTGAGATGCTGGCCCCAAATCTCCTTACTGCAGGCAATCCCTCAATGAAATTTGAAATCTGAAAGCCAAAATTGCTGAAGATATTGATCAGAAACCATTTTCAGCTGCAAAGTCTCTGTGACCTTGACCTTTGACCTATTGGTCCCAAAAAATGGACCATTTGTTGACTACAGGCAATATTCCTGAAAAGCAGTAGGCACAAGCATTCTTAAGTTACCTGTATTTTCAATATTAAGGTCGATTACCTTAAAGGTGACCTTGACCCATAAATGGGTCATCTACCAACCACAGGCAACAATTCCATGAAGTTTGATGACTTTATGCCAGAGTTCTTTAGTTACATAGTTGAAATTGTTTTTAATCTAGAGGTCACTGTGACCTTGACCTTTGAACTACTGTTCCACAGAACAATATGGGTCATCTTCTGATAACAGGCAAACATTCTTTAAAGTTTGTCATTTGTAGGACCAAGCCTCGTTCAACCAACTGACTGATGGAGAAATACATTAAGCAAAACAGTTGTATACACACTGTTCTTCCAATGGCAGAGTGGGGAGGATGGCGTAAAAATAAGTAAAAATAAAAATCATATTTTTGACAAAGAGAAGTAATGAGAAGCTTCAGTGTTCATAAAATTTCCTTGCAATAGTTGAAATACGTTTTATGGATTTTTTTTATTCGTGGATTATATTCTCATAATTCCTGTAATAACTTCGAGTCTGGTGTAATTCACACTCATTGCGATAATAACCTGGCAGAGGAGATACAGTCTTCAACATTTATTTGTCATAAAGTATTTAGTCTTACGTGTTTTATGCGTTGTTTCGGCAAAAACTAAGACAAAGGTATTCATTTGTAGGGTAAAAAGTTGTCTCGTTTAATTACACTGTTTCTGTCTCAACTGTCACAGTGTAAACAAGAGTGTCACCAACGCAATTTTTGTATTTCACGTTTTATTTAATGACAGATTGGGAGAATTTTATGCAAACATCTTTGGCATAAAGATTGGTTTCTTGGCAGATAAGTTTCTCAGGGATTAAATGCATGTTCAACTTTTATCAGTATGGATATTCTATTAGTGAAATCTGTAAAAAATGTACAAATTAGACACACACAAATTAATTTGATAAAAATCAGCATTTTTATCTAGGATTACTTCCCCTTAAGTATTCATTATAAATGTTACTTCCCTTATCATATTTGATCAACCACAGGTAATGATGAAATTTATTAAACTTGGGAAAAACGCTGTCAACATAGTAATCGTCATTTTTAAAATAAATTGTAAATTTCTATTTAAAAAATGTAGCTTAAAAAGTTATTTGGATTAAAAAAAAATGAGAACAATAAAAATTTGAATGGTATTTCTAGATTAATTTTCCATTAATTCTGTGTTTTCTTTTTTGCTTTACATTTGATTATCCAGATATAATACATTCCTGTGATTATATGTGCTCAGTCAAATTTCGAAACATAAGTATTGACTTAGTGCTTGTTCCTTTACTTAAGCCAGATATCAATACACTAGCTGATTACACTGAAGTTGTTGTCAATTGTACAATACCCACTAGGATAGAAATGCCTTAAAGGTTCTTGTATTGAACTCGAAAAGTGACATTTTACGTTAATTTTCCGATAAAGCTCTGTACAGCCGTTGATTTACTTGTGACAATCGGAAGTTGGAAAAATTCATGCAGATATATTGGTGCTCTTTATTACAAACATATTTGGATTGTATTGACCGAAAGAGACTTATATGTAAAGGTAATATAGTTAAATTGTCATGCAAGTGTGATTGCTTATACAGTTTTCTAATTGTTGTAAAATAAAAATGCTATGATAAATTTATAGGAACCTGCCTATTTGTTAGCTTACAGTTGTATGTAAAAGTTGAGTATAATGTCATTCTGAATCATTTTATTTCGATTTTGAGCAGTAATTGAGATATTTTTGACAATGGCTATTTTTACTTTTTTGAAGAAACTGAATTCTTTAGCCTAACGTTTATTGTGTTAAGGCAATTGGCAATTTTTATAGGGTTTTTAAAGGGGTATGAAGTACAGTACTTGGAAATTAGTTTTGTTTATTTCTTTTGGGTTTAACACTGTTTTTCAACAGTATTTCAGTTATGTAACAGCGGGCAGTAAACCTAAATGGTGTTCCTGGATTCTGTACCAGTACAAACCTGTTGTCCGCAAGTAACTGCCAACTTCCCCACATGAAGTAGAGGTGGAGGACGAATGATGTCAGACAATATCTTTTTTCAAATTTTATGTAGAACATACGCCCCACACGAGGATCGAACTTGCAATCCCACGATCCCTAAATCAACACTCTCCCTATTGAGCTAAGCAGGCCGGCCGGATATTGGTAATTGTTTTAGAATTATGATGTACGGTACTCGGCAATTGGCAGTTTTTATAGGGGAATGGTGGACACTAGTCAGTGATTGGCAATTTGTTTAGGGTATTATAGGAGTATGAAGTACAGTACTCAGTGATTTGCAGTTTTTACAGGGATACAAAGTGAAGTACGGTACTTGTCAGAACAACTTACTGTAATGAATATTTTCGTCACGAAAACTTACCAATTAATTTTGTTCAAATGTGAAAAAGTATGTCCAGGTGTATGGATGTGCACATGTGGAAAGGTATTTAAATAACTCTGCAACTAGATCCTGTAATGTGATCATTTGGTCTGCCTGAATTGAAGATTAATGACATATTATTAGTGTTAATCTGTTGGAAATGAAGTAAGAGCTTGTTAAATCTTGTACAGATTTATGCTCATTATTGACTTTGTCCTATACAGTAACAAGTGTCAGTGTTAAACTGGTTTACAGAATATAAGCTGCTTAGCAAATGGAATGGAATTGTCAGCTCTGATAGTTAGTGATCAATAGTGGTGTTCCTAAACTCAGCAGAAGGAGGCACAGAGTTCACAATCCCGTGGCTGCCTGTTATTAATGCAGTGAGTGTGGGGATTTGGTGAGGGGAATAAGTTTTTGTGTTTATTTAGGGCCTCCTTGTCTAAGAGGTTAAAGGCTGTTTACTATAACTGATGTGCCCTCACCTTCACTGAGGACAAGGGATTGGAAGTTGTCTAACTTGGTGTTCGTAATCTTCTGCTCACTCTACCCCTGGGAAATAATCTGGAATAGTTCTAGAACTATACTAACATTGTTCTAGAATAAGTGCTCTAGAACAGTACTAGAACAACGCTCATTAGTTCTAGAACATTGAAAGAACAGTTCTATTATGTTAAATGAGACAAATCTGTCCCTGGAATGTTCTAGAACTGTTCTGTTATTATTTTTTTAGCCCGACTATTCATAGAATAGTAGAGCTATTGGACTCGCCCATGCGTCGGCGTCCGCGTCCCGATTTTGTTAAGTTTTTGTATGTAAGCTGGTATCTCAGCAACCACTTGTGGGAATGGATTGAAACTTCACACACTTATTCACTGTGATAAACTGACCTACATTGCACAGGTTCCATAACTCTATTATGTTGTTTTACAAAATTATGCCCCTTTTTCGACTTAGAAATTTTTGGTTAAGGTTTTGTATGTAAGCTGGTATCTCAGTAACCACTTGTGGGAATGGATTGAAACTTCACAAACTTATTTACTGTGATAAACTGACTTACATTGCTCAGGTTCCATAACTCTGTTTTGCTTTTTTACAAAATTATGCCCCTTTTTCGACTTAGAATTTTTTGGTTAAGGTTTTGTATGTAAGCTGGTATCTCAGTACTCACTTATTGGAATGGATTGAAACTTCACACACTTGTTCACTGTCATGATCTGACATGCACAAAGCAGGTCCCATAACTTTATTTTGCTTTTTTTCAAAATTATGCCCCTTTTTCAACATAGAAATTTTTGGTTAAGTTTTTGTGTGTAAGCTGGTATCTCAGTATCCACTAATAGGAAAGGATTAAAATTGCACACACTTGTTCACTGTCATGATATGACATGCAGTGCAAAGGGTCAATAACTCAACTTCGCATTTTACAAAATTATGCCCCTTTTTTCGACTTAGGAGTTTTTGGTTAAATTCCTATTATGTAAGCTGGTATCTTAGTACCCACTAATGGGAATGGATTGAAACTTCACACACTTGTCCACTGTCCTGAGCTGATAAGCACTATGCAGGTTCCATAACCCTATTTTGCTTTTTTACTAAATTATGTCCCTTTTTCGACTTGTATTCATTCAATGGACAAGGCTGTTGAATAGTCGAGCGTTGCTGTCCTCGGACAGCTCTTGTTTTATCAGTTGTTCTAGAACAGTTCTATAACATTTCAGGGACAGATGTTCTAGAACTGTTCTGACAATTTGTTCTAGAACAGTTCTACAACGTTAAATGGGACAGATCTTCCCTGAAATGTTCCAGAACTGTTCTAGAACAACTGATAAAAAAAAAGTAACAGAACAGTTCTAGAACATTTCAGGGACAGATTTGTGTCATTTAACGTAATAGAACTGTTCTTTAAATGTTCTAGAACTAATGAGCGTTGTTCTAGTACTGTTCTAGAGCACTTATTCTAGAACAATGTTAGTATAGTTCTAGAACTATTCCAGATTATTTCGCAGGGGATGACATGTTGAGTAAAACAGTAAACTAGAGTGGGATTGGGAGCATAATAAGAAGTAAACAATTGCTGTATAAAATACAAAACATTAAGTTAAACAATGTATAATTTACTTTAATCTCAAGATTGAAATTCAGATGCATGTACTAGCTTTGCTTCAGGGTCGTGAAAACTTGTGACATTTTAAAAGGACCTCATTTTTTTAAAATGAATGATTTCTGACAACACCATAATTACTTATTTGATTTTCAGTATACTCATGTTCCTTTTAAACAATTCCTAACTGTAGTATGATAGTTATTTCCTTCTTATTTGCTGCACAAACTTCTCAAATGTGCAAAAAATTTCCCAGCATGCAACAAAATAATGGAAACTGATCATGTGACATTATGAATTTAATGTTCATGAACATTAATGAAAAGTTCATGAAGTTATTCATTTATTGTAAAAGGTAATAAACCTAAGTTTTATGTTTAATGAATGAACAGTTCAGAAGTTAAAGTTAAACAGGTTTTTCTAAATTTTTGTGTAACAATTATTGTATAGAACATTTGAAGAACATAAATCCCTTAACTGTTCTAAAAGTGTACTGGAATTCTGTTGCAGATCGTTTCTAGAACATATGCAGAACTTGATTTGACAAAATCTTCTAGAATTTTGTTTCAGAACATTTGTAGAACATTTGAAGAAATTGATATTTCCTTGAAATGTTCTAAAAATGTTCTACAAATAAGTTCTGGAACATTTGTAGAACTTGTAAATCACAAAATAGGTCATGAATTTATTTTGGAACATTTTAAGAACACTTTTAAAACCAAATATTGTTCTGCAGATGTTCTTGATTTGTGCAATAAAATGTTCCAGAACAGTTCTAGAGCAGTTGTTCTAGAACTGAGTTACGGAACACTTCTAGTACTGTTCTGTTATGTTCGGAAACAGTTCTAGAACTGTACTGATTTCTAGAACAGATTTTCGCAGAGGTACTGTTTGGTCAGGCTTAAAAGCAAGATTATCTGTAAAATAGAATTCATATTGTACAAGTCTTTCAAATATCTTATGATCAATAACTCTTTAATGATTTTAAACTTTTTGCAAACAAAATACAAAAGTTTGTAAACCAGAAAACCGCGGCATAATTTGTTAGTTTAAAGCCTATCAGTGTATACTTAGTCGTACAATCATTTTATTGTAAAGAAGGATTTTGCTTTTCAATTTGGTTATTTACTAAATACTTTACTTTCTAACACTGCTTAGAGCCTAATATATTTTCAATAGTGTGTGCGAGGTAAACCGATCGTTATCGTAATGATTTCAAGTCATGAAACGACTTTCCTTTATATAAGAGTTGTTTTGCCCATATTTAGCTATATATAGGTTTACGAAGGTTTTTGTAATTACCGTGTGTGGTAATTTGAGAAGTGAACCAGACTACTTGTTGACATGACATTTTTTTATGAAAACAGTTTATAACATTTAGATATACTGGGATGCTCATCATATATATACACAAGTTTGTAAATAAATTCTGTGGTTTCGTGTGTTATGGGTCTGAGCGTCAGAAACATTTTTAGGAATTTATGATATATTATATCCAAATGACACTATAGTAAAAAAAAAAAAAGCAGCGTGATGCCCCAAAATCTGCTCTTTATAATTCAACAGATTTGCATAGATGAAAAAGTAAGATCTTAAACGAATTCTTCATCTATTGCTCTTTTATGTAAAGAAGTTTTCAGAATCTTTCTTGGAGAATAAGTGACGGTACTGATAATATAACAGTACTTTTGCAGTAATATATATACACTATAATGAACCTTGGAATCTGGCAGGAGAATAAGTTGGTTCTGATAATATAACAGTACTTTTATAATATAATATAATGTAAAAATACTCCCAGGACTGAAGACCTGACTTGCAAATCAAAATAACTACATTCATTCACTGCCTTCTATAAAGGAGACAAATTAATCCAAATCATAATAATCTATTGGAGGTAACAAAAACCAATAAAACAAAACAAGATAAGTAAAGAGATTGGCAAGTCAATATTTATTGGTTTATTATTACACTCTTACCCTTGCTTTGTTTGTATAGAGGCTAAAGGTTGCTAGATTACACACAAATTATTCTGCTGATAGATCTAGAGAAAGGTATACAAGCTATTTACCTGTATAAAATAACCAGGTATTGTGATGTTAGTGGTTAAAATGTGATGGATGTTGTAAAGATAACTTTAAAACTAAGGTAAGAAGTTTTTAATCTTTTTAAATTTTAGCTTTGATTCTTTTGTGTGCAGACGGCTGGATAAACTCCAGGATTTCCACCTCCTGAGTGGTGGCTGTGTCTTTCAGATTATAGAGGTAGATATTTCTGTGTTTTGTTTTGAGTGCTTGCAGGGAGCACAAATGGAACCTATATACATGGTCACACTATTTGAAGGAACGCAGTCTATCGGCAGGGAACAATCTACCCACAGGGACATAATCTACACACAGGGACACAATCTATCCACAGGGACACAATCTACCCACAGGGAGCATAATCTACCCACAGGGACACAATCTACCCACAGGGAGCATAATCTGCCTGCAAAAACACAGTCTACCCACAGGGAGCATAATCTACCCACAAGGACACAATCTACCCAAAGGGACATAATCTATCCACAGGGACACAGTCTACCCACAGGGAGCATAATCTACCCACAGGGACACAACCTACCCACAGGGAGCATAATCTACCTGCAAGAACACAGTCTACCCACAGGGAGCATAATCTACCCACAAGGACACAATCTACCCACAGGGACATAATCTACCCACAGGGACACAATCTACCCACAGGGACATAATCTATCCACAGGGACACTATCTACCCACAGGGAGCATAATCTACCCACAGGGACACAATCTACCCACAGGGAGCATAATCTGCCTGCAAGAACACAGTCTACCCACAGGGAGCATAATCTACCCACAGGGACATAATCTACCCCCAGGGACACATTTTTAACACAATCTGCCTGCAGGGAACTCTAAATCTACCAGTAGAGGGAAACCAACTTACTGTCAGGGAACACAGTCATAACCTACTCCCAGAGTAAAACATTTGTAACTTGACTGCATGGATTAAACATCTGTGATGATGTGCTAATTATTTGTGTGGTTTGGGATAAGTTAGTAATGTCAGGTGATGGGACTTTGTTGAAGCCAGTCCGATGAATGGCTCTGATTAAGATAGAATCTGTTTACAAAGATAAAATGTTTTGAAATGTTACTGTATAAGTGGTTTTGTCTCTGCGACCAGTGTAGACCAAGATCTGTTTGCTATTCAGTCAGTAAATTTTCAGTGAACACACCGGTACTGCCGAAATTGGATGCAGGACCAGTCCATTTTAGAAATTTAGCAGGGTAAAGGTTAAAGTGAATGTTTGTGTTCTAGGACATGATGCAGATTTATGTTCACAAATATTGCATATCCGCAAGCGGCATTATTCACAGCTGAAATGAAACCACCAATGCATATTTCCCAATAATACAGTATAAAGACAAATTTCTGAAAAACTATAGGATAAAAAGATATGTCCCATAAAGAATGATAAAACTTATTTATAGTTTTATCAAAGAAAAAAAAAACTAGACTATAGTGATATATTTTAATGATAATAACATAAAAATCTATGTGTTTTATTATAATTTATTAGAAACAAGATAACTTATTCAACTTTCTTTTGATATAGGCTGCTCGGTAAATAAGGTGTAGCTGCTAAATCAGTATGTAAATAATAATTTAGCGGACAGGTTTATTTGTGATGTTTTGTTATTTAGTGTTATTGTGGCTTAGAGCCATTAATGTGTGGTTATGAGACATTTACATCTAAAGACGGGACACCTACAATGGACATAAAATGCAATAAGGCCCAATAAAGATAAATTATTGGTTTTTCACCCCCCTCACACTATTTTCCCCCATTCATTTGAAGTTTTGTTTTTTAATGCCAAATATGACAAAAAATTAACTTCTCTAGAAAGCACTTTGTAAGATCAGTCATAGACATCCTAATGTTTGTTCTGTCATTTTTTTTTTTCATCAGTTATTCCAGCATGGCATTTTTATTGCCTTTTTCTCAAATATGAATTGTTCAGCCATAATATAAGATGAAAATGTGCTATTTTAGAAGCATAAATTTTCACTTACAAAATGTTTGCAGTATCTATTAAAGATTATAAATGAGCCAGGCTAAAAACATTTCAAAAAGGGGATAGGTTATCTAAAGTATCAAATCTTCAAGACTGTAATTGAAATATGTGTCCAAAAAATACCAGAGATAGCCGTTTTGTATGCGGAAATGTTTGCAAACAATTTGATAAATGTATTAGATATAATGTTCACAGTTGAGAGTACCCACTAATTGAATATGTATCATTAAATAATTGCGTGAGAATGCATATAGTGTTCTTCAGTGTTGCAAATTATCATTGATTCATTTAATGTTCTGTGATCAAAATAAATATTTTGCAGTGGCGTTTGGCATAATTTAATATCTAGAAAACGTTGACACAAATCAGTTGTTCTTTTTAATGTGACAGGACAAGATTTAGAAAATGTTTCTCCATTTGATGTTGGCCTACCATAAGTTGTTTTTTATTTTACTTTTCTGACAATTTGCCAGTCCGACTGCCAAGTATAACTAGTTTAGCACAATATTGATTAGCGGTAAGTTGATTTGATAGGTCTTCCTGTTCATTGTCTTGGTCAGTTTGTTTTTCATAGGGCCTGTTGATGTGGTGTGTCCAGTATGTCATGATTTATAGAGGGATTTGTAACCTGAGGTGTTCTTCTGTGCACTATTAACTATAGTTAACTTTGCATTTAACCTTTAACCTGCTAAATAATATCTAAAATGGATTAGTACATCATTCAATTTTGGCAGTACCATTTATTATTTGAAGGGGTGTTCACTGCAAATTTACTGACTGAATACCAAACAGTGCAGACCATGATCAGCCTGCACAGACTTGCTGGCTGACTTTGATCTGCACAGGTCGCAAAGGCAGGATCACTTGCTGCCAGCAGGCTAAAGACTAAAGTCATTTTCAGCACATTATAATCCAGGTGGTTTAATTTAACCAGTGAACCTAAATATTGTTCCTAGTATCTGAACCAGTACTTATTTGTTCTCCACAAGCAAATGACAACTTCCTGGTAGGACCTTGTAATGTTGTGGGGTAGGATGGTGGCTACCTTGTATTTTTCAAGCTGTTTATAGTACAATGTGCTGACCCAGAAATTTAAAGCAGTTTTCGCTAATGCATTATAATTTACTAATTTAAAAACCACTGGTAGATAGGAGGAAATTACATGTTTTTGTAACAGTCTTCCCATATCTGTTGTAAAAGGTGACTGATAGCCTGTGCAGTCTTGTAAATGTGACAGACTTCATTGGAATTACAGTGCTTGTGCTTCTGTTGAAGTTCTATATTGGAAATCGGAGGATAGTTCCCTATGGTGAGTCATCGTGTGACAGATTCTTAATGTATCGAAGATTTCCCACTTGGATTTCGTTGAACTTGTAAACGCTATTATAGGAGTGCTGCATTGCATGTTTTAAACACCAAATATTATAACTACTATCATCATCATCATCGTTGTCATCCTCATCATGATCTTCATTACTTGAAAAATATCATCATCAAGTAGCATCTTCATCATTGGTATCATACCATCATTTGCATTAGCATCATCACTAACATCAGCTCATCCCTGCATCAGTGTCATAACCATTTCAATATTATCATTTTCAGTGTAATTACATCATTGTCACCGTCAGCCAGAAATTTCGGGGCATCTATATGGTGTCGATCATCATCATCATCATCATCAGGTAATGTGCTAAACAACAGTTTCATCATCATATTCATCATTCAGTAATTTCCAAGCACCTGGTACCATATTACTTTATCATCATCATTGGGTATTGTTTTTTTTTTAAACAGCAGTATAATTATTATCATTTTATTGTTATCATCATTTGTCATCATCATCAATATATTTTGCGTCATGATAAGGTAAAAAGTAACTAAAGGCCTATGTCTGAGGAGGTCATAGGTAACAGAGGTCAGGTGACATGCTAATTAGATTAGACTGATAGTGTATTTGTTTACAAGCTGGCTGTGATTAACTGTGAAGAAAACAAAATAATCATGGTATAACCAGTCTCCTGTGAAGTGTGTAGAAGTGTGTGCATTATATTGGCTTTTTTGATACTTTATAAAATGGTACAGATGTTGTTTTTTTTTCTTTTTGTATGATACAAACTGGAGGGCTTTATACTGTAAATCAATTAGATGTAAGTACTTATTGTGTTTTTGTTTGGGTTTTTTTCCATTCATTTCATTTGCTGTACTTATCTGTATTTAATGTTGATTAACTTCTATACATTTGCATTCCTTTGATCTTTAGCAGATTTACATAGTACATCTGTAAGAATATATCTTGTATTTTGTGGTTATAAAAATGTCTGTGGGATTTCCATGTCTAATTAACCAGAGTTCAGAAAAGTATTCTTTAAATACATAGTACCATGAATGGATTTTTATTCCTGTTGATCTTAATTTCTATAGGCAACCAGATTTCTATGCTCTTTGCATATTTTGCAATCTCAAAAATGATGTGTTAAATTGAAAGCAACAATGCTTTCAGGGTGTTTGTTTGTTCCATTGTTTTGTTTGTTTATTTGTTTTTAGCTCACCTGTCATATAGTGACAATGTGAGCTTTTGTGATCACCCGTTGTCTGTCATCAGTCCTTGTGTCAACAATTTCTTGTCTGCACGCTAGTGGTGTCTAGCTATTCTACTTACTTTGGCGTCGGCGTCACACCAGTGACCTTGGTTAAAGTTTTGCATGCAAGTACATACAGCTATCATTTAAAGACATATAGCTTTGAAACTTACTTTTTTATTTCTAGGTCAATTAGTAACCTCACTGGGTCAAGTTCCATAAGTCTGACATGTATATTGAGAAAATTATGCCCCCTTTTGGGCTTAGAAAATCCTGTTAAAGTTTTACATGCAAGTTACTATCTGCAAAACTACTGCAGATATTGAATTGAAACTTCACGTGTGTCTTTGGGGTTATAAAACTAGTTGATAGCATCAAGTCCCATATCTCTGACCTTCATTTTGGCCGAATTATGCCCCTTTTTGGACTTTGAAAATTCTGGTTAAAGTTTGGGTGCAAGTAAACTACCTGCGGAACAAAAGCAGATATAAAAAGTTGAAACTTCACATGTGCCTTCGGGGTTATAAACCTAGTTGATTGCATCAAGTCCCATAACTCTGACATGCATTTTGTTCAAATTATGTCCCCTTTTGAACTTAAAACTCTTTTGATATTTTAACATTTTGGGTAATATTTTCCTGCTTCTGGGGCAATATTTCGAATAGTCGAGCATTGGCTGTCTTATGGACAGCTCTTGTATTATAACCAAACTTGCACACAACTTGTATCACCTTAAGATCTTGGTTCCTTTCTTGAACTGGCCAAATCCCACTATGGGTTCCAGAGTTATGGCCCCCGAAAGGGTTGAAATTAGCTATTTTGACCTTGTCTGCACAATAGCAGCTTTATTTATGATTTGATTTTTACCAAACTTGCACAAAACTTGTATCACCATAAGATCTCGATTGCTTTCTTGAACTGGCCAGATCCCACAATGGGTTCCAGAGTTAGGCCCCTGAAAGGGCCATAATTAGCTATTTTGACATTGTCTGCACAATAGCAGCTTCAATTATGATTTGATTTTAACCAAACTTGCACACAACTTGTATCACCACAAGATCTTGGTTCCTTTCTTGAACTGGCCAGATTCCATTATAGGTTCCAGAGTGATGGCCCCTGAAAGGGCCAGAATTAGCTATTTTGACCTTGTCTGCACAATTGCAGCTTCATTTATGATTTGAATTTAATCAAACTTGCACAAAACTTGTGTCACCATAAGATCTCGGTTCCTGTCTTGAACATGCCGGATCCCATATTGGGTTCCAGAGTTATGGCTCCTGAAAGAGCCAAAATTAGCTATTTTGACCTTGTCTGCACAATAGCGGCTTCATAGTATTTGTTATGATGTAAAATTAATATAAGTAAATGTGATTGACAACCTTTAATTATATTCCATCAATATCCATCATCCATATATTATTCATCATTAGTGATATGCTTAGAAATTTTCTTTTCAACATAAATTCACAAACCTTATAGGTAAAAGATTTGTCTATTGAAATAGCATTATACACAGCTGCAGCATGCAAAGAATTCAAGATATTTTATGATTTTGTCTATCTTGAGTAATTGATTGAAAATCTCCAGCAGTAAGATATGAAATCAGTTCAAACCAGTGTCTATAGAAGCTTTATTTGTTATACTGTGACACAATAAATAATTCACAGTAATTGAAACATCCTGGTTTTGATAAATGTCATTACTCTACTAAATCTGTTAGCTGCTTAATAGATTTTGTTGATTGTTTTTTATTTTCCATAAAATGAAGTAATCTAAGCTGCTCAACAGGTCAGGACCTAACCTTTTATGATACCAGTACTGGCTTTGCCGGGACCTCTCGAAGTTCTTTCCGAAGCTGTGGAAATTTATGTGCGACATTATGATCGAAGACAATAAAAGTAGTGAAAAAAAAAGATGTGAACATGTTGAAAAGTTGCCATTCACTTTCCTTATAGATTCAGTCTGGTAGGATTGATTAACTTGGTTTAAGGTCAATATTGACTGACATTATGGTGAGCAGAAATTGCCTTTTTACTTTTGTAAATGTTTGTTCTAGCCCCGTAGCTTTGTTCTCCTCAATAGATAATCAACAGCAGGCAAAACCTGTTGGCATATCTTGATTGGATGGGAGAAAAAACTTCTGTACTCAAGCTTATTACTGCTATTACTAACCATTGAGCCTGAGCGAGGGAGAAACCTCACTGTCTTTAGTTTTGCCGATACTTGATTGATTTTTGACAGCTAAGTGTGGATGAGTATCTTTCTCTGTTGTTACTGCTGTATTTGTATCTGATTTGCTGTGGATATTTTTATTAATGCCTTCTACTTTGAGGATACTTTGGTGAATAAAGATATTTTCTCGGAGGAAATTATATAAATAATCATGTTGTGCTGTCTGTTTCACATGTGGTGTTTAACATTAAAATCTTGTTATTTAACAAGAGTGTGAAAACTTGCATTGTGAACCAGGTGCTTGATGCATTTAAAAGAGTACTTCATGTGTTAAATGCTGATTGAATACCATTGATTTTCTCAGGTATGTGCCAGCTTTGCCTATTATTGACATGCTTTATAATTAACTTGTTAATATTGTCTAATTGTTTTGCCTAAGGATTGATTGGTTGGTATCAGTGCAGTATTCAGTATTGACGCATCATTTAATTAATGTTACTCTTGTTTTTTTATGCGTTTAATTTCTTTGATGATGATTTACACGTTGTTAGATGGATGATTACATACATCAGTTTTAATTTTGATCGGGAGCAAGGAAACATTGACATGTTAATGTTTTCTGGCAACGCCCTCGGAGTTTATCATTTTTGCAGTAGGGAAGTTAAAAGTGAGTGGAATGTCTGTATAAAATGCATAGAAAAATGTAAAGTTTCTACTGACAGCAGTGTGAGAATAGCAGGGGAGACGAATATTCTCGTCTGTGAATATTCTCGTCTGTTTGGTGTGAGGAAGTTGTAATTTTGTTGCAGAGAATAATATCTTAACTGAAAAGTGAGATATTAGTTTAAAAAAAAACATGTTCAGGCCTTTCAAATAAATATGACCAAAATACTCTTGTCAAGCAGTAGTGAATAAATGAATATTTTGTGTTTTCCAGTATTTGTGGGACTTTGACTTGGATTCCCTGAAATATGGAAGGAATTTACAGGTACTGAGCTACAGTGATGTAGTTTTTATCAAGGTCTCACCTCCAGCTTGAATTCTTTTCATCATTGATACCAAGCCAGCTTCTCAAATGATTAAAATTGGCAGCTATTGAAAAATTTTCCCCAGTACCTGTATTGGAGCCACATGTCGTATAGGTGCTACTGTAAGAATAACTTACCTGTAATAATTGCTTTAGCAGTACTTAGAGTACTTTGAATGAAGCAGATGGAGCAGCATTGCCAGCCTGCATGGCTTATCTGGTTTATACAATAAGCCCATTTAGGATGATACATTCTTTATTGATTGTTTCCCCATAAGTGAAGTGAGACTTCCTACTTACGATAATAAGAAATACTTGGGTGCCAAAATTTTGGTATAAGTAAACAAAGTCTTGGGTAGCAATTTGGTGATTTTTTGTCGTTAACTGGCTTCATTCTCACACAAACCTTGAGCAATTGTTTTTTTTTTTTTTGTTTTGTTTTTTGTTACACTAAAAATAAATAGGTCTGAAATAGCATTTGTATAAGATTGTGTCAGAAATAATGAAACATTTTAGACTGGCATTACTTTAGAAAATATTTCTGGTGAGCTATTCCATATTGGATTTGTATCAGTCTGGAATTTAAAAGAAACTCTTTGATCATGTGTTACTTTAGGTTGAATAAAGATATTTTAGGATGTAGATCGTTCAGAAATGAAAATATCTGCCATGCAAGTATTTACGTAAGTAAAATTCTGTGTATAGTCGTTGTGTTTAGAAAAACAAAAAATCTAAAATTTCTAAGACTCTAAATATTAGACATTGAATCACTTCTGCAAAAGCAAAAGCTGAAAAAGATAGTAGAAAGTTTTTATATTTTTCAGACAAGCCCTATACGATTTTGGGTAAAACTCAGTTTTCTTACTCTTCTCACAGTTTCTAGGAGTTCTGCAATTTTAGGGAACATTAACTGCACGCTCTACATGCCTGCAAAGCAAACATAATTGACAAGGAGTGATGTTTATTTTCCAAGCATAAGGTTAAAGAATGGTGTGCATGTTCCTCTGCAATGCTTGGTATGCCTGGAAGTCAATTATAAAGCCTGTGTGTGCCGCAGTAATTACTTCTATATGCTATAGAGGATTCATAAAACTTGCTGAAATGTTTATTAGCTAGTTGGCTTTTGTGTTGAGAGAAGAAAATGCTCTTTTTCACTTTGTTGATAATAGCTATGTCGTTGTGCTGATTTTTTGCTGTTTTTTCCCTTCCCGAAATATAGAAGATGTCTTGCAAGTTTCTTTTCGCTTTGTTGATAATGGCGATATAACTGTTTCGGTACTTCAGAGGTATTCGTTCAAAAGACTTTTTGCTGTGGTAGCTGTTTGAATGTTTATACTAATCGTTGCCTTCAGACATTATTTACATAATTTGTTTCATTATGCCTGCTTGTAATGTAATTATGAAAGTGTATATTGAGTGTTATTGGGTTATATTATCACTAATTTATCTGCAGGAGAGAAGAATGCCAGAGCATGGAAATGTCACACCTGCTTTGCTATCTTGAAATTACCCACCATGCATTTGCATAACCCACCATGCATTAGTATTTATTACCCACAATGCAGTAGAACTAGATGCTGTTGTGAAAACTGTGACTGAAATGGGTGCAAGGGACAGTAAATTTGAAAACTCTGCGCTGATACCAGTGCAAAAAAAATCATAAAAAATCCAGTTTCGACAAATTCAATGCAATTGTTGAGCGAATGTCTTGCATAGACATAGCACTTCATTATGTGACATTTTCAGTCTGCCGATTCTGTTGCTTCTGTGATAAAAACGAGAAAAATGCAGGTTTCAGGACACTAAATTTTTAGACAAAAATGGCCCAAAATGCACACCTTGCGCGACCTGTACCGTATTATCTGCAAATGACTGACCTAAAACATATGCACATTTTTAGCTCGCCTGTCACGTAGCGACAGGGTGAGCTTTTGTGATCGCCCTTCGTCCGTCGTCTGTCCACAATTTCTTGTCTGCACAATAGTGGTTTCATTTATGATGATTTTATTTTAACCAAACTTGCACACAAATTCTATCACCATAAGATCTTGGTTCCTTTCGTGAATCAGCCAGATCCCATCATGGGTTCCAGAGTTATGGCCCCTGAAAGGGCCAAAATTAGCTATTTTGACATTGTCTGCACAATAGCAACTTTATTTATGATTTGATTTTTACCAAACTTGCACACAACTTGTATCACTATAAGATCTTGGTTCCTTTCTTGAATTGGCCAGATTCAATTATGGGTTCCAGAGTTATGGCCCCTGAAAGGGTCAAAATTAGCTATTTTGACCTTGTCTGCACAATAGCAGCTTCATTTATGATTTGAAATTAATCAACCTTGCACACAACTTGTATCACCATAAGATCTTGGTTCCTTTCTTGAACTGGCCAGATCCCATTATGGGTTCCAGAGTTTTGGCCCCTGAAAGGGCCAGAATTAGCTATTTTGACCTTGTCTGCACAATAGCAGCTTCATTTATGATTTGATTTTAACCAAACTTGCACACAACTTGTATCACTATAAGATCTCGATTGCTTTCTTGAACTGGCTAGATTCCATTATGGGTTCCAGAGTTATGGCCCCTGAAAGGGCCAGAATTAGCTATTTCGACCTTGTCTGCACAATAGCAGCTTCATTTATGATTTGAATTTAATCAAACTTGCACAAAACTTGTGCTGCCATAAGATCTCAGTTCCTTTGTTGAACCGGCCAGATCCCGTAATGGGTTCCAGAGTTATGGCCCCTGAAAGGGCCAAAATTAGCTATTTTGACCTTGTCTGCACAGCAACTTCATTTATGATTTGATTTTAACTAAACTTGCACACAACTTGTATCACCACAAGATCTTGATTCCTTTCTTGAACTGGCCAGATTCCATTATGGGTTCCAGAGTTATGGCCCCTTAAAAGTCCAAAATTGGCTATTTTGGCTTTTGCAGCCATATAGAGACTTCATTTATGGTTTTATTTGATACAAACTTCCAAAATATCTTCAGCAACAATAAATCTTGGATTCCATGACAAATCAGATCCAATCGTAGGTTCCAGAGTTATTTTATACCTGATTACCTCCCCTGATTGTAATCAAAATGGATTTATATTAGTAAGTACTTATAAGACTTATTTGAAATTTCATTATTGTCATTAGTTGGACTGAGCCAATCAGGGTAGATAACTATGGACTGATTTTATGTCAAATTACCTGTCTTTATTTCATATTAAAATGGGTATATCTCCATAACTCATGAAGATACTGATCTGAAATTTCATTTATGTCAACAGATTTATTTGGCAGATCCTTCTTTTGATCACTTACAATAATTTTCTTTTTAATTACTTCCCTTTTACGTTAATATAAATAGCTCATTTTTAGTAACTTTTTTATTATTGGCCGTAGGGAAAAACCAAGACCACTTTTCTGTGGTACAACATGGATGGTACCTCCAATTTTTAGGTGTATTTTGACATATCTGTACCTTGTAAGATTTTTTTTTCTGTTTGGTTAAATTTCTTTCCTTTGTTGTTCCTGTCCTTTGGACTTAGATATTTTTTCTGTGGACCTTCTTGTCCTCAAGTGCAATGATAACAGGTGAGCAATTTAGGGCCATCATGGCCCTCTTGTTAAAGCATGTGGCCAGACGAAAATAATGATGGGAAGAAAAGTGTCTCATAACTTTTTCCACAAATTTGAGCTGAAGCTGGATGGATGGATGACCGTTTCAAATTCGTCTGACTTCCGTTACCTCAGGTAAAGTTTTAGACCCGGCTGTCTACATGGAGCTAGGAAAATCGATACATGCACATATTTATTTTACACAATAATCACTCGTACGCAGGAATCCTTAGTTCTATAAACATCATAAATAACCAGTTGAATATATATGCCTGTAAAGTACATATGTCTATTTTATTTAAAAAACGTACCCGGGCCAAATGCGAAACTGGCCCCTGCCACTGAATGGTGAAGCTGCTAAATAGAACTATTAAATGCTGTGCTGTACCAAACTTGCTGCAGTTTGATATATTTAATGAACTTCAAGTTTCTAAGTTGAAGAATTTGAGGAGAAGGCATGCCTTTTCTTTGAACAGACATTACAGTTAAGCTATATTTTTGCCTGCTCTTGCCTATAAACACAATATATGCACTTCTTGCTGTTTCTCTGCTTACATTTTTTCTCACAATGTACATTACATGCTGATAGTGCCTGCCCTTGCCTCCCAACATACATTACGCTCTGGGATTGCCTGCCCTTGCCTCCCAACATACATTACACGCTGGGACTGCCTACCCTTTCTTCCAAAAACACTGCCTGTTAAAATATTCTACATCAATATCAAAGTGGTATCTGTGAATTGACTTCCTACTCCATTCTAATTATGGATCAACCTAAGTTATTTAAGAGCCTATTCCCGAAAGGAATAGCACCAACTTGAAAAATCCCTTGTTCTGCTGTCTTGTGTCACATAATCCATACTTCTTGGCTGTTTTGTCTTTATTATAACCTTGCCACTCATCAGCGAGGCTTTTAAATACAGAATTAGATTCTATATAGCTTTGAAGAATGGTTTTCTTAATTTGTAGAGGTTTTTGCCGCAACAGATACAGCAAAAACTCATTTCTGCCATAACATGATTGGTTATTGAAGGCTGAAGCATGTGATATGTTCGCTGGTTATTGATCGATGATAGCCGGCCTGGCAGTTAATTGAATAGCACTATTATAGGGTTGTAATTCCCTGGGAAATTGTCTAATTAATCAAATAAATACACTGTTACATGTTATTTAATAACTCTTAAGAACAAAATTTGTAATTTTATGAAATCTGTGAAATTTTAACTCAGATTTATCACGGAAAAATTGTAACTTCAGAGATTGAGAAAAAAAACCAAAAACATCTTAAATTACTTTTCTTTCATTACATTGTCTGCTTGCAGCTTTGTCAGGATTTTTTCTTTAGGAAAAGCCATCAAAGGAAGTGCATATTTTTTCTCTTTGCTATAACTTAACTTTTAACTGTGCAAGTTTTCTTTGTGGTCAATTAACAGACCAGAGGCAAAAAATGCGTAGCAATAGAAATACGATCAATTGCTCTTCTGATCAATTGCTCTTCCGTAAAAAATCAGTTTCTATTATAGTTTCATCACTACTGTACATGTTTCACTGAGAATTGCAGGCTTGTCACAACTTGAAAAAAAAACTGGTAAAGTTTGATCAGCATGTAAGGAGACATATGTTCACAGTGATAACTGATTTCTTTAAGACAATAATTATTACAAGAACATCTGATTCATTTGGCGAAGTTGTGGAAAGAAATCCGTGAACACTGGTTTCCAGTTAAATTGACAAAGAGTAAGGAAAGGTTATTCCTGAAAGAAATAGGTCACTGCCTCCATCTCTGATGAGGCCATGCTAACGCTGGTTCTAGATTTTAAACCTATGCACAATCCTGTCTATTAGGGAACCAGAAATTATTTGAAGCGCTAGTACGATATATGATTATAAGATTTTGACTTTAGTAAAATTAATAATCTTACTGTTTTCCCTGAATCATGATGGAACTCGGAATATAGTAGGAAGAAAGTCGCTGAAGAATTGTATTATTTTCTGTTATTACTTCATCATGAAAATTGTTGAATTTCGATGGAGACTCAATACGGAGGACATTCTTTTTGTTTCCCTGCGGATATTGATTGGATTAGTTTGTCGTCATGAAGAGCTTATTGCTATGAGTCTACTATTCATTCATTCCATAGCACTCTGGGACGGCTATTTTACAGAGATTGATAGAAATAGATAGGACAATTTAGGTTAGCATGTAATTCATTCCCTTTACCTTTAGCCTGCTGGCGGCAAGTGATTCTGCCTTTGCGACCAGTGCAGGCTGATCCTGGTCTGCACTGTTATTCAGTCAGTACATTTTTGGTAAGCACCCCTTTTAACAGTTAATAGTACTGTCCAAATTGGAAGATGGACAAGTTCATTATAGAAATTTAGCAGTTAACGGTTAAAATGATAAGTTTCAGTTCCTTTCTGGCAGCATTTCCAAGAGGAAATGATATGTCTAATGTACATGTGTGATACCCTAGGTTTACTACATCACAAGTGACTGTCTTATTTTCAAAACAATGTATTATAATATATAATGTATATTAACATAACATTATGCTTGATTGTGTTAGGCTCTTTTAACTGCATGACTGAAAGTCTGATTGTGGTCTGTATATGAGATGGGCGGAATTTTTCCCAGTGACAAAAGTGATTCAAACTTCGGTTACTGTGAAATCATTTAATTTCGTGGGCATGAAATTTTGTGGTTTTGGTCAAAACGACAATTTCGTGGGGATATGAATTCGTGGATTTCAACTTTTGAACATAAAATGAATGGGAATTTTACTTGTTCGTTGGGATTAAATTTCGTGGATTGACTCAACCATGAAATCCACGAAAATTAGTCCCCTACGAAAATTAATGATTTCACAGTATTGAAGGAACAAAAATATGCAATAAAAGTCATACGTCACTAGTATTGAAAAAGAGTTAACTGCCCTTGAAAATGGCATGCACATAGTTAATGCAACATGCCTTTTAAGTATTTATGTATAATTTTATTGTGTTTCGTTCATATAGTGTTCTCCACCTGTGACATGAAGCATCAAGCCGTCATACCTTTAAAACAGAAAGCGGGCTAAGCTGCCGTATGGAAACAATTGAGATGCTATTAGGACTGTGTTATATCATCCGTGATCTATGTATCAATCGTGCCTAAGTGTCCTATCTTCACAAGGTGATTGCACGCAAATATTGATTATTATACACACAAACGGGATTGATAACAATCTAAACTATCTGAATCTTTTGTTTGACAGACTTGACGTGAATATAATGCCATTTTCGGCGAGGCTACATTAATAGCAAACCGTTGCCGGAGGGCGGCGTTTATCACTTTTACCAACAATTACATTCATTTCGAGCACACACTCATAAGATCAGTTTTACAATCAATTTGTTTGCAATACGCCACCGAAATGTAAACTTGACAGTCTTTTACTTGTGGTGTTAAAGGCAATAGATTTGCGATTCAATATCGGCTCAGGGCAAATATATAATGGACTGGAAATAGATTAATATTGTTGATAATATAATTGTGTGTGCAAGAATATTATATATAGTTGATGGGATATTTATTAAACTACTTGGGAGGGGGAAAATGGAAAACAAAACTCTTTTGATTAGGAAGGTAAGAAAATTATAATTATCCTCTTTTTATCACAATTGGCAAAAAAACAAATTAAATTGAAATAATGAGATGAAATTATCAGGTTTTATAATCAAAACTGGATTGGGGTTTAAACATTGAGCAGTGAAATATCAAAGAACTTGCAGGTTGGTTTACCGCCAGACGTAACTTTGGGTATGACGTTTTTCGCTTTGTCATTGTTAGAATAAAACAGATTGGTCATAATGTTTTTATTTCTAATTAAGTGAAGTGTGAACTTCAATAAAGACTTCATGAGTTAGATGACATTTACTTATGACAGACCATATAAATTGTGTATAACTGCAGGCAGGGATGTACTGTAATACTCTTAACTCATATACTGTCATGCTAAACATTTCAAACATACGTTATAGGTACATATTTTAAACAATTTCTTGCAACAGTGCCCTCCCAGTTAGCTGAGTGGAGCACAAAACTGAAGTGAGAGGTTTCAAGTTGGTTTCACACATGAGAAATGGTTGTTTTCCATGATAATTTGGCAACAGTTTAACCTTTAGCATGCTAGATAAATTGTCGTCTGCTGGAAATGTCGTCTGCTAAAATTGTAAAGTTCATTCAATTTGCTCCAAAATTGGAAGAAATATTGTCAGAGTAGCAAACAGCTTGGAACCTGATCGGCGTCTGATCTGGTTCCAAGCTGTTTGCAAAGGCTGTTAAATTCGCCTGCAGCAGGCTAAGGGTTAATTTATCCTGTAACTCTTTTGTGAAGAGGTTTTAAATGATTAACAATGCTAACTTGCACAGTGCACTAAATTTTATCATTAGCTGAAAAGATGCTTCATGACTAATCTTTTTTTCTTATACTGGAACACTTTTGGAGTAGAAATTTTGAACATTGTTTAAAAAATAAGTTTATACAAGCAAACAGACACATTTATGTTTGTGGCGTAAAATTTGGTTTTGATGTAATAAGTACTAATTGTGATTTATTATGTTGATAGGTGTGCATCTATTAGAAGTTTGTGCAGGTAAAATCTCTAAATAATGGTACTACATAAGCTATACTGAATTAATTTTATTTGCTAGAAAATGTGTGAGTAGCTTCATGACTCAGTGAGGGTCAAGGGTTGATTGCCAGCCTGATTTGATGTTTTCCATACCCCTAAGAAATGGTACATATTTACTAATTAAATCTGGGAAAAATCAATGTATGTTAGTCCCATGAACTATGGGGATCAATATTGTAGAAATACTGTATCATTGGCCTTCAGGAATAGCTTAAAATACTCGTAAGGTACTCACAGACGCCCTATATAAAGAAATACCTATTGTATGATTTGTTAACAAGACTGGTCATGCAGAAAAATATCCCGTTATTGTTGCGTCCATTAAGTCGCTTTTATACTCAGAAGATGAAATAAATTAGCATGTTGAAATCAATTTGATTGTATTGCTTAGATTGATAGATATCAGACTTCTATGTTTAATTTCCACATATCTTCACGAAAACCTTTTATGGTAGCAGTTTCTATTGATCTATGGATTAATGTAAAGAATGATTGATATAACGCTCCGGGGTCGATACAACGCTCTTATTTGATTACAGTAGATAAGACTCTCTGATTGTGCGAATTAACGACAAATTGTTTCCTTCGCGTTTATCAATTGTTTTAGATTATATGTGATTGTGTTAGTATGCAGAGATATGAGGGAAAACAAGTGATATAAGTTTACCAAAAAAAAAAAAACCCAACTATTATTATATATATATATGGTGGACTGGATTTTAGTTTACATAAAATTTGGTTTTAAAGCAGATTTCTTGTATTTGATGGCAGCGAGTGAATGTGGACAGACAGTATTGATAAAAGCAAGTTATTTTGAGTATAGCAGTTTCCGGTTATCAGAGTGTTAAACAAATATCATTATTATACTTTTTATGATAGCAGGAGATTGCCAATAAAAATGCATTAATTGCTTTTAAATGGAATGTTGTATAGTTGTAAATAATCTCTCTTCATTTGCATCTACTGTAGAAGCATTATAACATTCAACTGGAAAGTTTTAACGATATTCGTGGATTTCATATCTTGCAAATATGTATGAAATATAAACTTAGCTAACAAATAAATTTACCATTTAGTATTTTACATTAACATTTTGAAATTTGCAAATACATGTCCCCACAAAATAGGTTTGATATAAACCACAAATTTTTATGTAGTAACCAATGAAAAACAATGACATTGCAGTATCCTATTTGTGACAAATTTCAATGTCAAGACAACAAAAGTAGTTCCCTCGTAATTTGTTTGAAGGATAATTATCTGAATACAACAAGATATTAATTAAGAATAGATCTATTAAAACACAAGTCTTACCTAGCGAGCCTTGTAAAATTACCTATCGTCTTAACGCTATCTAATATACCTGTCTGCCTTTGTCGTGATTTGACAGGTAAACTGTTACGAGTTTAATAGATTGTCATTTGGTTTTATAAAAAACCCTCGAGGTAGTTAGATAAAGCTCTCAAATAACGCCGATATAATAAACCATTTGAAATATTTACGTTACTGTAACAGTACCTATGTTATTGTTATGATTATTATTTGACTTGCGAACAGGTAGATATTTTTATTGTACGTTATGAGTGGAAAAACGTTGATGATCATAAATTTGGGTGTTTTTTTCTTTGGCTGTTAAGCATTATAGAGAAAACGTGTAAAACAAAGTACAGTGTATACAAACCCATTGGATTAGCTAAGAAGTGAAAAAAAAATTTGTAACAAAATCATATTGTGTTATTTGAAGTGAAATACTTGATACCGAAAAAGAAGAAAAGTCCGTTTTTAGTGGATTTTAATTATTGTTATATAGGAGTTAATAAATCTCAAAGGATATATATGACATGAATATTATATGGTAAGCATTAATTTTGTTTTTGTCTTCAGTAAGGTATGGTGTACAGCAGGGACAACAAGATAATTTACACTTACCCTTCTAAGTTTCTATAATGAACTTATCCATTTTTAAATTTCGACAGTACCATTAAATGTTGAAAGGGGTGTTTACCAAAAAGATACTGACTGAATGGCAAACAGTGCAGATCATGATCAGCCTGCACCATGCAGTCTGATCATGATCTGCATTGGTCTCAAAGGCAGAATTAGTCGGGGCCAGCATGATAAGGATAAATGAAACCAGAGTAGCACAATTTTATATGAGCCGTGCCATGAGAAAACATGCTGTTTGCTTTTAAAGCCTACTGCAATTAGAGAAACTGTTAGCGAACAGCATAGATCCTGACCAGACTGCGCAGGCTGGTCTGGATCCATGCCGGTCGCAAACCCACTATGTTGGTTTTCTCATGGTGCGATTCATATATATTATGTTGGTACTTTAAATATATGGCAGCATGTGTTGGTTTCCCAGGTAAAAAAAGAATGTTTATCTTAAATCAAGTTGTGTTATGGTACACATTTCATTGTTATAAAAAACATTTGAACACACTGGTGCTTAAAATGTGGTGAAAGAAGAAATATGATAGAAAAATACTGTTATGACTGGCATAATGATGAAATCAACTAAAGTGTTTGTTTTAAGCCGTAATTGCCATAAAATTTTTACCTGTACACATTAATTTTGTAGATTTTCAGATGTAATTAAGCTATATATCTGCAACAAACTACAATCTTTTTTCCTTCATCTCTTGAAATAGAATTAATTGCTTTGTAGTGCAAAACAATTAATATACAGTATGTATTTATATCATAGTACAGAACAGCGAAGATGGATCCATTGTTGTATCTTGTTAATCAAAGTCAGTGATCTTTAACCCTACAAGTTGCTGATAATTTACCGTGATAACAAAGTGAATTACCTCCCTTTACACAGAGGTATAATGTGTTGACTGACAGACCGATAAATTACAAAGTAGTTAAAGTAGCTGCTTGTAGTGTTGTACAGCGGGGATACCTGGGACGTTGTACAAAATGTTCTCCTATCAAAACCTTGGAATGTTCTCTCTGTTCATTTTTGAGGATTTTGTAAGTGAATGAATTAATTGCATTTCTTCACCTCTCAGAGGAGCTGCTGTTTAGATAGTGTGTTTTTTAATGTTTCTAATTTGATTTGAGAATGAACTTTGGTTAATCTGATGTTCTCTTTAATCAGATTTTTTATGAATGTCAGAAAGGTGGGATTTAAACTGTAATGAAATATATACAGGTTTGAGTAGAAGATATACTAAATTTCTAGTTGTGTATTGGATTATTTTGCATAAAATAATAGATAGTGCGTGGATTTTAATCGGATTCTGAAGTGCTTAATATGTCAAGTGTTACGACATTCCTGAAAAAAAAATTGGGGAAGTTTTAATTTAAAGCTGTTACAATGTTGCAAGGATTTTATCAGCATTCAGGAATTGTTTGTTTTTGCACACTGATTTGTGTCATTCATTGTACATGGATTTTAATCTCGAAAAAATTGTCCCGGGTTTGTCTGTCATTTCAAATTGTACATAGATTTAACTGACACAACATTGCCCAGGTTTGTGTCATTTCAAATTGTACATGGATTTAACTCACACAACATGGCCCAGGTTTGTGTCATTTCAAATTGTACATGGATTTAACTCACACAACATGGCCCAGGTTTGTGTCATTTCAAATTGTACATGGATTTAACTCACACAACATGGCCCAGGTTTGTCTGTCATTTCAAATTGTACATGGATTTAACTCTCACAACATGACTCGTGTTTGTCATTTCAAATTGTACATGTTGTTTGTGTCATTTCAAATTGTACATGGATTTAACTCTCACAACATGACCCGTGTTTGTCTGTCATTTCAAATTGTACATGGATTTAACTCTCACAACATGACCCGTGTTTGTGTCATTTCAAATTGTACATGGATTTACATGTCTCTTAAAATTGAGTGGTTGTTAAATGATGCACATATGGATTTTCATCTGTTACACTGAAGTTTCCTTCAATTTTGACTAATTTAAGACGCATTGTTTTTTTGATATGCTGTAAGTATCATACTCCATTAACATAAAGTGATATTTTTCAGCTATCAACATATTGAAATAACTAATGTATTTTAAATGATGTCTTCAAAATACCGACAAAGCTTTTGTAATTTAACAGGTCTTGGTCCTTTTTCATGCCCAACAACCTTATAAAAATAGTACATTTTATGAAATGTTTAGTAGTTGTCAATTTTAACATTTTAGATAATTCTTTATGATCAAGTGTGGGTCCCTGTTAGACTATCACCTGCTATATTTCTCAAAATACTGAATCTGAACAAAGACTGCATGCATGCATGTATGGTGTATTAAGGGAGCCATGTGCATACTGAGGTTATGTTTACACACTTCATTTTCACACCTTTATCTGGCTGGATGTCAGTTTACCTGCCGTCAGTCCTCCATGATATCAGATCTTGTCTTCCTTTCCTGTCTTCCTTTATCCGCTAAAAAGCATTGATTATTAAGATGAAGAGATAATTAGTTTAAAGTTTTTTTTTATACTGTCTGATGCTCTTGGTTAAAATTAAATGGCATTTGATTAAAAAAATATTGATAGTGTGGAAATTACAAGAAGCCTTTTTTGTTGTTTGTTAATATTTGTTTGTTTTAAGTGAAAATCGTTTAAAATTTCTTTTTTCAATGAAGTTAGTTGATGAGGTGTGTGTTGGGAGTGCATGGGAAGGGGGTGTGTGTGGGGGGGGGGGTGGGGATGCGGTGCTCGGAGGCAGCAGGGTGAATAGAAAAGAGAAAATGTAATGTGTTTGGCACCAGTGTCATCACAGATAGATTTTGGATACAATTGTTATTGAGGCACACATGAACACAATTAAAATATTTTCATGTCTTGACCAAAGTTGCTTCTTTCATCACTGTTTTCCTGACTTACCCTTTATGTGAACATTTTCTGGCTAGCCCTTCGTGAATGTCATCACTTAACCATTGCAGTTAAGGTTTTTAAGGTTTTCATTAATTGCTTACCCAGTTTGAATATTTCATTGTTTACCAGATTTGTGGTCTCCTTGGCCGAGTGGTTAAGGTCATTGACTTTTAATCACCTGCCCCTCACTGATGTCTGACACTCGGTTGAATTCTTCATGTGAGGAAGACATCCAGCTTGCTTACGAAAGATTGGTGATTCTACCCAGGTGCCGCTTCTGATGAAATAATGCACAGAGCCTGTACCTGAGGTCTTCATCCACCATCAAAAGCTCAGGAAAGTCGTCATATGACCTATAATTATGTGAATGCTGAACAAAAACAAAATTAAGTTAATGTTTCAAATACTGGCCTTTTGTAAGGCTTTCACAATTTCAGCTAAGTTATATCTAATGTTTTCTTCACTGGCGTCATTTCCGCTAAGTTCAATTGTTTTCACTGCTTGCTTGCCCTTGTGTACATTTAAGTCGCATGCACTAAGACTGATAAAAGCGTGTATCTTACACGTACAGTAAATATATTAGGACCAGCTTGAATGTTTCTGTCAGCTAACATTAGATTATGATGTGGCATCTACTAATGCCAGAGCTAAGCTAAAGGTGGTGCCAAGCTTCATGTGTTGTTGGCAGCTAGAATTTATAAAGCAATTATTCTGGAAATAAAAGGTACAGAAAAATGCATATCCACCTGGCGGGAATTATTACACTGAATAATATGGTTATAATTATACTGTGAAATCATTATTGTTTGCGCAGGAGAAATTTTCATTTTCGTGTATTTCATCATGGTTATGATTTTGCTGGAAAATTAACCAGCTCATACTGACTATTCATTATTATATACCTAATATGAGCCGTGCCATGAGAAAACCAACATAGTGGGTATGCGACCAGCATGGATCCAGACCAGCCTGCGCATCCGCGCAGTCTGGTCAGGATCCATGCTGTTCGCTAATAGTTTCTTCAATTCTAATAGGCTTTAAAAGCGAACAGCATGGAGCCTGACCAGACTGCGAGACTGCGCGAATGCGCAGGCTGGTCTGGATCCATGCTGGTCGCATACCCACTATGTTGGTTTTCTCATGGCACGGCTCATATATAAATTCTGCAAAAAAATCTGCTTGTATTAAATTTCACAAGTAAATATGAACAGGCAGAAAAAAGTTCCTATTGTACCTTTTGTATTGTATGTTACCGGACTACTTTCATAAATATGCAGTGTTCATTCCAGGATTTTTTTAAGTGGGGTCAAAGGGCCCCATGATGGCAAAAAATTGGGGACATTTGAAAAAAATAGGGGCCATGTCATGAAAGAAAAACTGATTTATCGATACATGAAAGGAAAGGCTGTATTTTTAACACTTTTCTTACATGGAGGTATTATTTTCGCGGTTCGTAAAACATAATTACAAAGAGAAAAGTGGACACGTCACAGGTCGCTCAACACGACAAAAACGAAACAAGTCATAATATTTTGACCGTTACTGAAACTTAACCACGGAAAGTCCGACAGCCATGAATGCGGATTTACTACGGAATTAATGTTTGTCGCCTGATTTTGGCTAAGCGGTTAGGCTATTGAGTGGTCTAGCGGTCTCGAACATGTCATCTTTCTTTGGAAATTTGTTCTCCATCATCTGCTTTTTTTTAACGGTTAGAGAAAAACGTAAAATTGGATTTCTTTTTTCTCCGAATCGCGACTGTTTTTTTTTCTCCGCCATTGCATAGCAACATTGAAAGCTGTATGTTGTTAGGCGACCGGAGACTGGCTACTATTTTAACATCGACCAATGAAAATGCGCGTTACGTCATCGGAAGAGTCGTATTCGATTCACAACTTCTGGAAGTCGGCTCATTGTAAACGGACTGTTTTCTGAAAAAGTGTGCGCCCTACGGGCGCTATAGGGCAAACTTTTATGCGCCAATACAGTAAAATACGCGCCTATGGCCCCATGGCGCGGCCTGGAATGAACACTGAATATGCATGACATGACACAGTTCTATGAATATAGCGCACATAAATCTTCACTAAGTTCCATTTTAACATGATAAAAATTGAAGATTTTTTCCAATAGCAAAACACTAAACAAAAAGGCGAAGGTATATGTAAAAGAGTCATTTATAACAGTAGCTAGATCTGGCATTTTGTATTTGGCTCTCGTGGATTTTGCAAGGTTGGATCACACTCCGTGCTTGCTTGCCTTGTGAGATCTGATCTGGCAAAAATTCACTCTAGCCAAATACAGCATCCCAGATCGAGCTACTATTATAATAACCCTATTATATTGTTAATAAACCAAAATGGTTACTGGGGTAAAACAGACCAACATGTCTTAACGATTGTTACCGGGCATTTCAATATGTGTATGTGAATTTAATTTCTTACTACGTAATAAAAGTTGTCTGCTAAAAGGATTTCAGATAGCTTGCTATATGTAAAAGTTAAGATTTTATTTTTACAAGTGTATTTTGACTATATACATGAATGAAAACGTGAAAGAAAGCCAACCCAAATACAACCTCTCCATTTATGATATTTTCACACCAAATTGCTCATTTTGCATTTGACGCAGATAGATTTTGTCCTCTTGTCTATGGAGGATTTGGATACATTTTTCCATTTTCAATAACCAGTACCTATTGATCGAGTGTACAAAAATCATGTCTGCCTTGTCACTTTCTCACAAAAAATGTAAGCAATGCCTTTTGAAATTCAATTTTAAGTATATTTATAAATACGCTTTAGTGGTATTAAATTGCTCTACGCTTTGAAGTGTATAACCCTGTTTTAACACAGGTGCGTGGTTGGTAGTAAACTGTTATTAATTGTACAGGTATATTATAGCCGTTTTACTGGCTTTTATGTGATTTCCGAGCCTATAAAATATCGTGGCTTGGTTTATGTTTATGTCAGGTTTAATCCATTTTTTGTATGACAAATTAGATATTCAGTGATAAGAAAATGACAGTTTGAAACTCTAAAGTGATCTGAATAAATTTATTTGGAGATGTTGGCGAAACTTTTTTCTTCGTTGCAATCTAGGTGAGATAGGTTTACATTAAAAATGTGACAGTTCCTACATTGTACATGGCTGTTAATGTAATGACACATTTTCGTTTTTGTAAAATTTTGTTTACACTATGAAAAAGTGTTCTCGTTTTTTCTTAAACTTCTGTTATGAAATTTAAGTTTATTGATCATTTCCTGAAGTTCATTTGAAATTTAAGTATGTTGATTTTATAGATCTGGGGATAATAAAGCTCTGTAGAAGCGGCAAAACAAAACAAAAGCTTTAAAGCGACAACCTATCTAGGAACTTTGCATTCATTTCTGTGTCCTATGTTTAATATTATGTAGTACCAATCAACACACACACGGCATTGGCATCTGATATCAGGGTATCAAACTCATAACCTTAGATCCATAGCATGTAGTTTTATGTTGTACTCAGAGCTTAATACCAGAATCCGATTTGAGCTCAAGTTAATAAAAAAAATGTTTCTTGTTTAACATGGGTAGTTGACGGAAGTCCCCACCTGGAATGGATGGAACAACTTATTTCCAGCCTTAGCAGCACACGGCAGGCTTCATATTTACCTCCCCAGCATCTAGCCAAAGCTGATACTCCTAGAAACAGTACCAATTTCAGTAAATTACCCAGCACTGAATACTTTTAGTCGGGATATCAGCCGCCACCGGGAATCGAACCCGGACCGCTGGCCTTGTAGTCCAACCTGCTAACCACTGCTCCATTGACTCACTAAAGGGGTTATAATATGACATAAGGAACAGGGGATGGTCATTGGTGCAGGGATAAAGAAACAGACTCCTTACCAGTGGTTGGTGGTCTGAATCCCAGTGGTTGGTGGTCGTAATCCCAGTGGTTGTTGGCCTGAATCCTAGTGGTTTGTGATGAAAGTCCCATTCAGAGTCTAAATTGACAACAGTGTCTAGAATCCCTACCACTATAAGGCACCAGTGCTTGTCAGATGGTCAGGAAATGGCAGCAGAACTTTCTGAAATAAATGGAGTAAGTTTAATCGAAACTGAACATAAGGACATTAATGCAAGGTCTCATTGTGGATGTGACATTAAGTTTGTGTGCAAGTATTTGCTTTAATTACTATGTCAAGAAGTTTTAAGAGGTCCTTATATCTTGAAAAGCTGCGATAGACAATAATGCAGTTTATTACTATCTATGGCCAACTTGTATGTCATTTAATGTGTTTGCATATAAAGCCATGTTTATAGCATGGACACAATGAGTTGTAAATCTATTGTTGATAATCTGCGTTCTCGGTGACTATTCAGTAAAGTAAATAGGGTCAGAAAAGATCGACAAACAACAAACGTTAGTATCTACCGCAATATATTAGTAATCTGCCGTATGGAGTTTAAGTTGATAGTGAGCTTTTAACAGTCAAGTGTGAACGATCCGAGAGGCGGTAGATAAAAAAAGAAAAATGTTTTAGTGAAATGGGATAAGTTGCTGCCGTTTGTCACGATGCCCAAAATAGGTTTATATTGAAAATATTAGGATTGTATCAGTGATTTATCTCGGATGTATGGAAATGTTATAATGTAAGTTTAACTTTTAAAATACAGAGAATGATTTCGTAGGAAGAGTAACACTTTGTGTTTAATTTAATACAGCTGTCGAAACAAAAATGTTTGTCTTAAATGTGACAGCTTGTTACTGCGTGTCACTTGAAACAGTCTGTAATCAGGAATTAAATGTTCGTGTAGGGAAAATAAACTGGAGTTAATAGAAATATCAGGTTAAAGCAAATATTTCATGTACACATATAATTGATTGTATAAACACGGTCAGCGGACAGTTTCATTGCTGGGTTAAAAGGTCTAATTAAGTTTTATTTATTTTCAGTGACAAAGAATCTATATTTGAGCCGTGCCATGAGAAAACCAACATAGTGGCTTTGTGACCAGCATTGATCCAGACCAGCCTGCACATCCGCGCAGTCTGGTCAGGATCCATGCTGTTTGCTTTCAAAGATTATAGCAATTAGAGAAACTGTTAGTGAACAGCATGGATCCTGACCAGACTGCGCGGATGCGCAGGCTGGTCTGGATCCATGCTGGTCGTGAAGCCACTATGTTGGTTCTCCCACGGCGCGGCTCATTTATGAAACAGTTTCAATTGATAACAAATTTCTAACCTTATGTTGTACCTGTCCGTAGAGGATAGCCTGCAGACAAAACTAAGTGGCTGTTACCAGGAGGCAGCGGCTATTCAAGGGGCTGCTGGACATTTAGATATTTCCAGCTACCCCATACTCAAGATTTTCATTGGTGAATATAAACTGTAAATTCTATGAACACATTTTAATTATGATTGTATCTTTGGGTTGGGGCTCTTTATACAGAGGTACACAATATGTAGTGTTCTTTGTTATGAGATGATAAAACAAAAAAGGTGGATAGGACAGATGAGTGCTCTTGAATTATATATACTTCAAGTACATTTTGGAGGAGAGATTTTTTAGCTTTTATGTTTTTTAAATGATTTAAGTGAAACAAGCGCTAAAGACTAGTCAGTAGATTTTTTATACAGAGACAATCTGACACTTCCATAGTATCACAGTTGCAATATACTTTATCCTGTAAATAAAGACCACCTGCAAATGAGTCATAAGTCTCCTACCAGTGGGGTCTTTATATTCAAGTTTGACTGCATACATTACTGGAGAATTAGATGTTTTTAACTGAGGTGGCCTTTTTTTGGGAGGTAATGTTGTTACAATGGTTTCCATGTTCCTTTCTCTGTTCAAGCTTCATGTTTATCTTTCGTAGAACTCCACAGATTTGTTGCCTATTGATGTAGTATGTGTTCTCTCCCTTGAACCACAGTTGGGTGATGTTTTGACACATGTTTGACAGTGTGCCAATATGTTTAATGCTACTTTACAGCTATCTAATTTTAAGTATCAGTTAACCCTGCCTTTGATCAGCATATCGGATTTGATTAATTCAAAACCTTCATGCAGATAAGAGGATAGAAGCAGTTAGTGTATGCAGCCCAATATCAGTGTTTAGGCGGCCATGTTTTTTATTCAGACTGTGTGCAAATGAAGGTGTTTTGACTGGTTGATAAAAATAGACTGGTAGTAGAAAATATGTGTAGTTATGCTGTAATGGCTGCCTATTAAGTGTGCACAGGAAAGTGATAAGTTATATGCAGATGCAATAAATATTAGCTACTTCAGGATAACAGCGTGCAAGTGAATTGTTGGATTTCCGGTTGACAAATAACGTCTTTAATGTGGTTAATTCGATTACTAAGATACAGTGTTTGTAAAAAGTTAAAGGACCGTTAAATACTTATATGACTTTATGTACACTGTGGTTTAAGTCAAAGGAAGAATACTGTTTGTTTTGGTTGAAATTTTAAACATTTTTTCGAAAGGTGACAGAATTTTAATTTAGTGTGATATAAGAAAATGTTCTATGTACCATGGACCAGTGATGTCGAGTCCGGTACCCAGCTGTAGTCATCAAGGTCAAGGTTAATAGTTTTCTATTTTACTATGCAATTTTTGTCTATTCTGTTAAGTGTTTTTCTGCAGTTGGATAAGCTGCTTTACTTTGGTGTGTAAAGGAGATATTGGATTGAAATCAATTGTACCCAGTTTGAAATGATTTGTTGGATGAAAAATTTTTATGTGGGGGTGGCAAAAACTTTCTGTGTAAGTTTATTGTGGAATCCTAGCATTATGTGTATGAAATAAGTATTTAAGGTTTTAAAATATTGTACAATGTTCTATAAATTAGTTAGTCAGTTTAGATAATTGGCATATACATAATTATATTGAATTTCAAGTGATTGTTTAAAAATTAATCATATGTTATGCTGTTGGTTTCATTTATTGTAAGATCATTGTTTTGTTATTGATCTTTGTATGTTAAGAACCAGCAAATTAGAATAGTTGCTGGAAGGCTGTCTGTGTTGAAGTTATATTCCAGTCTTGATTGGATTAATTTGAATGATGTAATACTATGTCCAATGTTTCAAGCCAAGTGACTGATAACTTGAGGCCTCTAAAGTTGAATTTTGTGTACTGAAGAAGCTGAAGTTGCCGAGGAGGTTTAAGTTTCAAGTACCGGACATTACTTGTTGATGTGTAAGTTAACTGGACTCATCCCTGTCTTTCTTAACCATCTGTACTCTTGGTAAAAGCTGGTGTCTTCTGTCTAGAAGTAAAGCTGAAATTTCTTCACAACGACCATTTGTCTCTGACTCGAAAAACTTTGAAGAGAAAAGGCACAGACATTGAGGAACAGAATGGTTCCATCCAGTGCCTACCAATAGTGCCATGAAGGTGGTGTTCTGGGGTGATTTTAGATATTGGAGAAACAAAACAAAACAATGTTACCCCAGAGTTATGTAACTCTGATATCTGGGTATGTGACACCATCTGTGACCTTGATATCCGGGTATGTGACACCATCTGTGACCTTGATATCCAGATATATGACATTATCTGTGACCTTGATAGTCAGATATATGACATTATGTTGGAACCTCGATAGCCAGATATATGACATTATCTGTGACCTTGATAGCCAGATGTATGACATTATCTGTGACCTTGATAGCCAGATATGTGACATTATGTTGGAACCTTGATAGCCAGATATATGACATTATCTGTGACCTTGATAGTCAGATATATGACATTATCTGTGACATTGATATCCAGATATATGACATTATCTGTGACCTTGATAGCCAGATATGTGAGTGACATTATCTGTGACCTTGATAGTCAGATACGTGATACCATTCTGTGACCTTGATGACCAGATATGCGAAAACATCTGTGACCTTGATAGCCAGATATGTGAAAACATCTGTGACCTTGATAGCCAGATATATGACATTATCTGTGGCCTTGATAGCCAGATATGTGAAGACATCTCTGACCTTGATAGCCAGATATGTGACATTATCTGTGACCTTGATTGTCAGATATGTGATACCATTCTGTGACCTTGATGGCCAGATGTATGACATTTATTTCGACCTTGATAGCCATATATGTGAAAGCATCAGTGACACAGATATCCAGATAGGTGACCCAGATAGCCAGCTATGTGACAGCATCTGAAACCAGGATAGCCAGATATGTGACACTATCTGTAGTATGTGACAGCTAGATGCTGGGTCATGCACTTTGACGTGTCCTTAAATCCCCCAATCAGTCTAGCTTTCTAACACTTATGAAATCCTGGTTGATCAAACTTGATATTTGTGTTGAGATAAGTAGTAAATCTCCACAGCAAAATGTTATCTGTAAGCCTATCTTAGATAGTGTACATTTTGCTTGTATGATAGCATGGGTATGTTAGCAAAGCGGTTTATATTTGATGATATAATGGGTTGATAATGTAATGATACCTAAATAAATACAAGTAGAGAGTTTGTAATTGATCGCAGAAGTGATTGAATTTGTTGTGTTATCTTGCCAGGTGCGCTGTTTCTATATTTACATCCTTGTTATCTCCCTTATTTTATTTATGAAAAGTTATCTTCCTTGATTGAATTTTATTGGCTTTCCAGATGAACTTTAGTTTGTTCTGAATCAATCAGTTTTGTTTTGAAGTGATCTTTACAATTAAGTCTTCGAATCCTGATAAAGGTCTAGATAAGACCGAAACCGGTAGATTTATTAAAAATAGTCTTAATTTAACCTCAGTGTTTGGCCTGTTGATTCTCAGTCAGCCCCCCTTCCACTTCCCCCTTAGTAATTAAATCTTTTATTCATAGTGTTGTATATTCAGTTTGTTATATTGTGTGAATTTTGCATAATATTTGTTGTCTTTCTGTTTTGTATGTAAGTTCCCTCCCTTTCATATGTTTTATATGTATGAAACTTTGTATAATTTCAGAGATAGAGAGTGATCACCCCTTAGCAAACCCTGCAGTCAGATCCAGGGAATTATTCTGCTCTGAGGCCACAGACACATACCCTGTAACTGCTCTCAGGTAATTGTTCTCCATATTGCTATATATGTGCCCGAAAACTGTGAAATCATTATAACCAGTGTGGAACAAATTTACTTAGATTTCTTGGTTGCAACAGTTCCATAAAATAAATCCCAGGGAACAAGAAAAACTTTCATTATTTCAGCATTACAATTTAAAATTCAAAAATTCATATCCATAGCCGATTTGGATGAAGTCTCATACCTTTTTTTACACAAAACTAAAACAGTGACAGTCAATCAAGAGTATTTAAGGACAAAAATAGGGCTCAGACAGTGGTGTTTGATTGTGAGAGGATATCGAATGGCCAAGCAAGGTCTAGCACAACAGATTATTAGGGCTAAGGATTTTTTTTTTTATCCAAACCAAAATAAGAAGTTGGATTAGTGTGTGTTTTAGCATTCATTAATTGGTCAGACTTTATTATTGGCTTTTACATTGACACAATAAGGTCCAAAGGTAAAGATATTAGTCCCAAAGCAACATGCATTTACAGCAGTTTTGGCTTTACGTAGGTGCCTGTCTTTGTTTAACATGATGTAACAGCTAGAAAAATGCAATGTAATCTCGATAGATTGTGTTGGCATGGCTTTACACCTCCAACCCCCATCCCTCACCTCCAGTGTCAAACCTTTCCCCTCCTGTTAACACTAGTGTAATCATGGGGATGTTTCAAATAATAGAAAATTTGACAAAAGATAACTAGCTCTATCTATTACTTTAAGAATGATACCAGTCTATAGACACACAGGAGCTATTTCCACCTCATCTGATAAATGTTTTAGTGTAAACAGAATGGTTGGCAGATTTTCAACAAGAAATGAAAGGCTTTCCTGGTTTTCAGAGTTCCTGTCTAAACAAAATATCAATGAATAATTATGTTTTTTCTACTTCATTGCTGGCATTAGATAGCAGAATAGGCTGGGTTACTTGCAATGAGCTTGTGTTACAACATATTATTTTGCCCACCCATTGGCAGAAGACCTACCTATCTAGATGTTGGTTTGTTTCATTTGGGTTTCATGCTCCTTTGTAACAGTATTTTGAGTAAATTTCTTGGGTACAAACTTTCCTGATTTTAGGAGAAACTGCTTTATTTGTGTGGATCTTTATTCCAACTTTTGAAAGATGAAATTAAAAGGAATTATATTTATTTGTTAGAATTTAATTTTGTGGATCAATGTAACCATGAAATCCTTGAACATTTAGTCCCCCACAAATAGTAGTGATTTCACAGTATGTGGCTACAACCAGCTTATCTTACCAGTGTACCTTGAGTCTATACCACTGGCACCACTTGTAACTGACATCTACTGCACACAGGTCAGAGAATCACAAAAAAATGTTTACCTTTTTGAATGCATGTGAAATTTTCAGCTTACAATCTTGTCAGGGTTCGCACAGACTTGAAAAGTACTTGAAAATGAAGGGCAGTCTTGAAAAGTCCTTGAAAACAAAATTTGTCTTGAAAAGTGCTTGAAAATTGCCCAAAGACCTTGAAAAGTACTTGAATTCCTTATTTTCTCGTATGCTAGACAATTAAAATCTCCCTGAAAATCAAAAGTAAATTTTTTAGAATAAAATCGGCAACTTCGAGCAATGGGCAGTGCTACGAAAAAGCCGTAATAAAAAAGGTCGAATGTGTTCGGGAAGAAAGCAAAGTTTGGGTACGAATGTTTCGTACTTTCTGTAAGCGTTGTCTCCCCTGACTAAAATAGCATCAATTCGTCACAGAGCATGAATCGCAATTCTTATCGTAATGGGAAAGTGTGTTTTTAGCAGAGAGTGGTCGAAACGATATTCTTGGGTAAAGGAAACGAACAGTCGATATAAGGCACACTGTCGAGCATGTAGGAAGGACATCATGTTGCACAAATGGTAGAAATTGCTTTACGGTCACATGCGAAGGGAGAGGGGCATAAGAAAACTGAAAAGTCAATGTCTGGTTTTTACACAAACGTTTAGTTTTAAAATACTTCATTGTGACATTATTTTGGCAGAAGTTACCAGTTTTTTAACCCAAAGTTTTTCACTTGATGTAGACACTAATGAATGACGGCTAGAATTTACAAATCTGTTTAAGTATTATTTATAAATAAGTCCTTGAAAACTATAAGACTAGTGCTTGAAAAGTCCTTGAAAAGTCCTTGCATTTGACTTGGCCTTGTCTGTATGAACCCTGCTTGTGTTTTACCCATTGAGCCAACCTTGCAGGCCCAGTCTGCAAGTTGTGAAACATTCTCCAAAGACTTTACGTCCTCTGTGTTATTTCTGTTGGCAACAAACAGTAAAATCAGTAAAAAACAAAAAAACTGTTTTTGGAGTCAATTGTGAGATTGAAATACCTTTGATGCAGTGTTTTCAGGAGTGACATAAACAGATAAATAACCACTGGTTAACTAACAGCTGTCCTAGATGGAAAGTTATAAATTGATAATAATTTATTATATAGACTGAAAAACACTGATAATTCAGTGATCTATCTGCTGACTCTTATACAATAAGTATAATATTGCAAGACAGTAAAAATTTTCGGATATGGTGTAACTGGTAATTGTAGAACCATTAACCCTTAGCCTGCTGCAGGCGAATTTAACAGCCTTTGCAAACAGCTTGGAACCAGATCAGACGCCGATTAAATCGGCGTCTGATCAGGTTCCAAGCTGTTTGTACTCTGACAATATTTCTTCTAATTTTGGAGCAAATTGAATGAACTTTACAATTTTAGCAGACGACATTTCCAGCAGAGGACAATTTATCTAGCATGCTAAAGGTTAATATTACATATGCAGCTGGCTTTGCAAGTTTTAAAATGTCTAGTGTAATGTGCCAGACTGAAAGTGATAAATTTAGTATGCAGGAACACACACATTCAAAATAAGATACATACTGGAAATCACTCATGGTGGCCCACAGGTTAATAAAGGTAGATGACTACAAGTCACTTTGCCCCGTCACCACTGTGAATTTGAAACTATGCTTTGGATGTCAAGTTGTTTCATATGGGGCATGTATCTAGTTATCCATCTTTGAATCACCTGTCCTTCACCACTTTAGGCAGAAACCTGGCCTTAGATGTCAGATTATTTGATGCAAGTGCTGGTTCCATACAGTTGCTTGTCTGGAGTTAGTTTCCAGTGAAGAACTGGACAGTTATAAAAAGAGTGGTCTAAATTTTTGCTATTTTGATAAGCACACAACAAAGAATAACAAAACTGAACAAAATTTTAAATATCTGAATGAGATAGGGAAAATGTTATGTAATTCTGTAAAAAAAAAATGTAAAAAGTAAGCATTTTAGTAACTTTATAACTGTTTTATGTATAAGAAATATTAATGATATCCTTTGATCTTCAGTTGTTTGTTGAATCTGAGATGGGTAAGACATAATGTGTGCAGTCAAACTACCGTTCCTGGAAAATAATTGCCTTGCCTGGGGATCAAACCCATAACATGTCTTGTATCCTACCTAGGGAGCTAATGTGGCAGACATTCCACTTTAAAGAGCTTACATTGTTTATTTTGTTGTATTAAATTTTGTTCAAAGTGACATGTTTGAAGTAAACCACATTGGTTTTCCAAATCTCCGGAGAAAAGATCACTTTTGCTTTTGATTAAAAACTGATACATCTAAATGAAATGGATCCGTTAACACGTACAAGTTTGTTGATGAAAAAGGCAACTCTTTTTGTGCTAGAAAATTGATTATTGTTCATTGATTTTTGTAAATTGCAAATTCCACTCGCTTTTGAAGTGCAAGTTCCTGGAAAATAGATACTCGATTTGAGCCACGCCATGAGAAAACCAACATAGTGGGTTTGCGACCAGCATGGATCCAGACCAGCCTGCGCATCTGCGCAGTCTGGTCAGGATCCATGCTGTTCGCTTTCAAAACCTATAGTAATTCGAGAAACCGTTAGCGAACAGCATGGATCCTGACCAGACTGCGCGGATGCGCAGGCTGGTCTGGATCCATGCTGGTCGCAAAGCCACTATGTTGGTTTTCCCATGGCACGGCTCATTTGTCTATAAATATTTAATTGTTTGGCATCAGAGCACCTGTTAGCTATTAAATTCATCTTTCCTGGTGATAATACCAGTATTTACTTTGGTACATTTTTTTTGTAATAGGAAATATTTCATGCCAGTTTAGTAATAAAAAAAAATGTTGAAGAAAGGTACGATAATTGGATAATTGGAGTTTGAATGGCTGTCTGTGAATATATTGTATGTGTCTGTTCATTTGTAGACTGTAAGACAGATTACAAATTTTGGAAAAAAAATCCTTATTCTTTTCTATGTAAAGGAAATTTTCGTATTTCTCCGTGCGTGCCATATTCAGTGTTTTTGCTATACATTCCTGAAGGTATATTGCAGGATGTAAAGAAAATGTACCTCATAAATTTCCGAACACTTTACAGCATCACGTGTCCTATTTTGCTGCCGATAGGAAGATTTTCCCTCAAATATATCTGTCTATATGGTAGTTAAATGCAAATATAATTATGAAATAGTATGAGAATTTATGTAATTTGAATATTTAAAAGATGGCATGCTGCATGTGACATTCGGTTACAGGCTATGGAAAAGACTGCTCTATACATGCAATAGGAAATGCTTGAAAAGAACTGGGTAACCTCTTGCATTCATATTGAGCAGCTCAGTTTGTATTCTCTGCTATATAGATAAGTTTTATCTCTATTTGCTAACATGTTTCTTTTTATGTTTACAGAGGAAAGTGTCGAGTTGTCCACTGCAACAGTCTTGAAGCGGCGCGGGTATTCAAGCCGGCCGCTGACACGTTCTACTGTATTCTTGGTTACAATCCAGAAACCAAGAGGCTGGCGACCACACAGGGCCAGATACGGGTCGGGTCTATGTATCAGGTATGTAAATTAATCACCAGGTAGCAAAAATGCTGTAGTCAAGTAGATGTGAGATATTATGTGAGTTTATTGTTCCAGAAATATAGTTATGTAAAAAATACACTGGCTTTGTTTAATGTTGGGGAATAACGACATTGAATCCAGACCTTGCTTGTTGGAAGTCCGGAGTTGTCAGTAACTCCAGGCCTTGTTTGTTGGAAGTTGGGAGTTGTCAGTAACTCCAGGCCTCACTTGTTGGAAGTCCGGAATTGTTAATAACTCCAGTCATTGCTTGTTGGAAGTCCAGAGTTGTCAGTAACTCCAGGCCTTGCTTGTTGGAAGTCCAGAGTTGTCAGTAACTCCAGCCATTGCTTGTTGGAAGGCCAGAGTTGTCAGTAACTCCAGGCATTGCTTGTTGGAAGTTCAGAGTTGTCAGTAACTCCAGGCATTGCTTGTTGGAAGTCCTGAGTTGTCAGTAACTCCAGGCATTGCTTGTTGGAAGTCCGGAGTTGTCAGTAACTCCAGGCATTGCTTGTTGGAAGTCCGGAGTTGTCAGTAACTCCAGACATTGCTTGTTGGAAGTCCGGAGTTGTCAGTAACTCCAGGCCTTGCTTGTTGGAAGTCTGGAGTAGTCAGTAACTCCAGGCCTTGCTTATTTAAATTTCGGAGTTGTCAGTAACTCCAGGCATTGCTTGTTGGAAGTCGGAGTTGCCAGTAACTCCCGGCATTGCTTGTTAGACGTTGAGAATTGTCAGTACCTCTTGACCTTTGCTTGTTGGAAGTTGGGAGTTGTAACTGAAAATCCTGCTTATTGGGAGTTGAAAGTTAATGTCAGTAACTCCAGACATTGCTTGTTGGACACTGAGAGTTGTCAGTAATCTGAGACCTTGTATGTTGGGAGTTGAATTGTCAGTAATTCCAGAAATCAGGTGTTGTCATTAACTCCAGACCTTGCCGATTGGATGTCAGGAGTTGTCAGTTACTTGTTAGTAGTTGTCAGTAACGTTAGACTTCACTTGTTTGGAGCCAGGAATACACTGTAAGCTTAACTGTCTACTGGTAGTACTAACTGCCATATTGATGTCCCAATCATGCCATTGCAAGGGCCTCTTTGTTTTATTTGCATATAGTAAAAAAGGAAACAAGACAAAGTAATGATTGTTAGTGATTTTACATGGTAATAAGTGTCTCCTTCATGTCTTAAGAATAGATTTCTAAGATCTTTGTATTGTTTGATTTAACCCTTAGCCTGCTAAATTTCTAAAATAGACTGGTCCATCATTCAATATGGGCAATACCACTTATCATTTGAAGGGGTGTTTACTGAAAATTTACTGACTGAATAGCGAACAGTGCAGACCATGATCAGACTGCACGGATGTGCAGGCTGATCTTGGTCTGCACTGGTCGCAAAGGCAAAATCAGTTGCCGCCAGCAGGCTAAAGGTTAAATGTTCCTTATGGTGCTTAGTACAATTTGGAGAAAACGCGAAGTATAATTTGAGTTTTGTTTGGCTTTCAAAAGCGTTTTATATAATAAGTAGTGTCAGTGTTAGTGTGTATCATGAAAAAAAGTCTGTTTTATGGTGTTTGTATTACAGGAATATCTATACATTGAACAAATATTTACATTGCTATCTCTAGTACTTTATCACTGAAACGTTTAAGAAATTTAATGCATAGATAATTTGCTCATAAAGTATTCGTTCTTTATTGTAAAGCTAAAAAATAAACGCATTTAATATGTATAAGGATTAAATTACACGTATAAAACGAATTACGTGCACTGATGGCTATCCATTCTCTTGAGAATTTAAAGTATTCATAATTTACTTCTACACTCATATTTTGTATGCATAAACTCACATAAACTACGCCCTACCTGCGTCTTTATCTTAAGATCAGCTTTTGGAGATTGAAAAGACGAAGTGGGCCAATTTGTGTCATTAAATTATGGAAGGTGTCATAAATCACGATCGCCTTTAACCCACCAGTAATTATATCTAAGTACTGCCTTTATGTTGCGATGAGAAATAGACACTCGTAACAGAGTAATTTTTCAACGTCTTATTCACGTATATTATCTCCCTTTGACCCGAAGTGACCTCGATGTTTTGCGATATGCCTCTGTCATACGTTTATTATTTCAACAAAGACAAGTTTAAACGATCGTGTTTCGTTGTTCAACCCAAGTACCAGGGTATCGAATTCTAGCAGTCTGGTAATTAGCATTTGTCACGCAACAAATAATGCGTTATAAGTTGTCAGTTCTCGATAGCTAACGTGATGTAATGATCCTTACATTATATAACTGCTCAACTATAATAAGTTAAACATTTTATGCAAGGAATTTTTCTTAAATAACTGTTTAACTTAACTTTTTAAGAGAAAATAAATTACATTTAAATATCAAATGATATGCAGTTTTTTTGTTTCATTGTCATAGAAGTAGTATGAATATGCAAATTAAGTTGGAAGTGGACTGAAACAAATTAGCTAGACAAACTATATTATGACTCGGTGTAGATAAAACATAATATATATATATATAAATATATCCAATGTGTTTTGTCCATAATTATAACATTTGGTTTTTGTCCATGGTCAAATACTTCGTCAGAATGGTAGATCCTGTACATGCCTGAACAAATATTTAATTTTTATTAAAAACCGCTATTTTGGTGTGTGTATGGGGGAGGGGGACTTAAATTCATGGTTTTTAAAGAGAACATATATTGGAAAATTCTTAGTTCATTTTGAGTTTGATTTTGTGTATTGACATAATTGTTAAATCCACTAAAATTTGTTTCCCCACAAAAAGTATCCCCACAAAAATTTAAGATTTTACAGGAAACTGTATAATGTATTTTTATTTTTGCAACCAGCTCAGATTTCAAAATTAAGACTCTTAAAATAAAAGTCCTTAGGTAGATCATGTCATAAATGTTTGAATTTGCATATCTGTTTCACAGTAAGGGGCACGATTTAATATCTTTTTTATTGCTACTACATATAATTATAGTTGGAACTGATACTAATGATGGTATAAAATCTGTATGCTTGCATAATGTTGTCTGCACCTGGCATACAAGTTAATTAAGTTTTAATTGCCACATAATACTGGTGCAACTACTGTTAATTATGTAGGTGAATGTTTTTCAACTGTTCTCGGCATGTTTCATGGGTGAGATTTATCTTCGTGGTACACGTGTAACATAGCAGTACTAAACTTTTCTAGTCTCACTCACCTGCGTAACTCATTAGGGATGGCGCAAATATACGAACCACGGGGTAATGAGTTCGATACCTGAGCGAGACGTATGTCTTTTGTACGTGACGATTTGATAAAATATATTGTGTCTAAAGTCCTTTTTGTCATTCACCTCATATTCATGTGTAGAAGTTGGCAGTTACTTGTGGAGAACAGGTTGATACTAGTACAGAATCCAGGAACACTGGTTAGGTTAACTGAACTACTGTTAAAAAACGGACCTAAACCAAAAACTAGCAAACAAACAGAAAAAAAAATGTCATAATTGTAACATTAGAAAAAATTGAGTGGCGGCGTATGAAAAGTCATGGGATTTTGATAAATAGTATTGTATGTGCTGTTTAACTGTAAATGCCGATTTGTCTAGATTTACTCCTGATATTTTAAGTGTTACATAGTTCACTGTGAACCTCTCAGCATCCGACAGTGGTGGAGAAAAAATATTTTGACTTTGGGAGTAGCATAGTAAATGAGCTGGACAGGAGAGAACTCTTCATTACAGTTTCAAAGCTCTGGAAGAAAGGAGTTAAAAATGTAGTTTATATTAGATATTACTCTATGTTGTAGGCACGGATGCCTGAATGCAAGCCCAATGTCCCACCATCAGAGATGCCAGAACGGAGTGATGCATTGGAGACATTTCACTGGCAGCCAAAGGGCGTCCTAGATGGCGATCTCATGATGTACCTCAGGGCAGCCAGGTAAATTGACAAATTTTCAAGAATACGCAGGATTTCTTATTCACAACTTTGCCCATTTGACTTGAACGTGATACTGCAGACATCCACAGGAATGTTTTACAGATGCCAGATTTTAATATTTCCTAGAATTCAGACAAAGAAAAAGTTTTTGTTATGTACTGTATTAAGTGTTCAGCTGCAGTTAAACCTGTCTTAGTGGCCACCTTTATTAAGCAATTGCTTGCCTAAAGCAGCCAGTTAACTAACTCCACAAGTGGACTTTTTATTCTAATTTTAACTTGTCTGAAGCAGCTATCTGCCTAAAGCAGCCAGGGTTTGCCATTCCCTTGGCTGCTTTAACTCTTATCATGCTGGACACAATTGATTCTGCCTTTGAGACCAGTGTAGATCCTTGCAGTCTGATCATGATCTGTACTCTTCACCATTCAGCCAGTGTCTTTTTTGGTAAGCACACCTGTTAACAGTTAATGGTACAGTCCTAATTGAAAGATGGACAAGTTCATTACAGAAATTCAGCAGGGTAAGGGTTAAAACAAGTTTGGCTTTATGTGTAATTGTTTTATAATTAACTTACAAAACTGGTGAAAAATAGAGTTTTACATGAAGCCTTGTTTCTCACATAACAAAGTTATGACAAGTGGAATCAATTTCCCTAACAATGTTAACATCATCTGTCATAATTGTTACATGTTTACTGTACTTTCTTACTGCATAAATAATAAATAACATAATTTCTTCAGGAGTGTGGCAGCATTTGCTGGCATGTGTGATGGAGGTTCGACGGAAGATGGATGTCAGGCCGCACAAATGGATGACACCACAATGAATGCTATGCACATGGTATTTTTTATTCTGTTAACATTTTCTGAGTGTAAAGAAAGCAAGTTTTTTAGTGTAGAGAAATGTTTATTTTTATGAACTTTAGGAAAACTCCTGCTCAATTGATCTCTATTCAGGTCAGTAAAAGCTTTAAATTTATGAACTATGGACAGAGTGGAAAACCATTTTATTATGTCTCACAGTGGTGTGGGAGACACATTGATTTACTCCTGTCTGTCTGTCACAAATTTTGTCTGCACTCTTTAAGTCGAACATTTCTCATCCGATGTACACCAAACTTTAACAAAATGTTCTTGCCAGTAAGTCCTCAGCCAAGTTCGATAACTAGCCAAATCGGCCCAGGCACTTCAGAATTATGGCCCTGGAATTACCAAAAATCGCTGCCGGTACCCGCACTTTAAGTCACTGGTGCATGGTTGATGCCAGTATTGTTGACTTAATTATCTTAATGTTAGATTATTGGTGAAAAGTAATAAAAAGTACTTGCAATCTTTGTCTCCATGACTGTTAGAAAATTGAAACAAGGGCTGATCTGTTTTGTAAATGCTTGCATTGTAAGAGGACCGGACTCGACCGTACTCTCCTTCCATTTAGTACTGTGCATAAAGATCGGTTTAAACAAAACAGTATCTTGTTTACCTAGTTTTATCAAACTACCTTTTAAACTGCAATTATGCGTTATTTAATGAAATTTTGGTGTTTAAAGATATACACTTCTTTGAATGAGAGTTTCTTGGCTTTGATTAATTTTTGCCATACTTTCTTTAGTATTCCAAATGGTTTCGCTAATATTGAGAAAAAAAATCTCACTTGCAAATTCAAAATATTGGTGAATATGTCTTCAAACAGGAACATAGTTTTACAAATTCTTAACATAACTAGTGAAGCTGCTAACCACGAAAGCCTTACATAAAGACGATGAAAATTACTGAATATACTGTAATATTAGAAGTTCTAACCAAAGATACCTGTATAAGAATATTGTCAGTAAGATTTTTTGTTACAGTACATTATAGAGATAAATATTTATGCTTTCTCTTCCAGCTTCACAAGTATGAGTATGACACGGGCAAAGCCCTACAAGCCCTGGTGAAAGCCCCAGCCCTCAGAACTATTGATAAGAAATGGAATGAGGAAGATACCGTAAGTTTGTAGAGTTTTAGCTCATCTGTTTTTTTAGAAAAAAAATGATGAGTTATTGTCATCACTTGGTCGGCATTGCCAAGTTAAGTTTTATATTTATGTCAGCATTTCTCCTAAACTATCAAAGCTTATGCTTTAAAACTTGCAACACTTGTTCACTACATCAGTTGCTTTAAAAGTTGGAGCAGTTATTCGCCATTAAAAGCTGACTCTACCAGCAAGTACTGTAACTCTACATTGCTTTTTGCTAGAATTATGACCCCTTTTTAGCCCACCATCATCAGATGGTGGGCTATTCAAATCACTCTGCGTCCGTGGTCCGACGTCCTTCCGTCCGTCCGTCCGTCCGTCCTTCCGTTAACAATTTCTCGTTATCGCATCTCCTCAGAAACTACCAGGGGCATTTTGACCAAACTTTGTCAGAATGATGTATTGGTACTCTAGTTGTGTCCCCCTGAAAATCAGACTGGTTCAACAATTTTTTAGTGAGTTATGGCCCTTTGTTTATTTCTATAATTTACATAGATTTATATAGGGAAAAACTTTGAAAATCTTCTTGTCCAAAACCACAGAGCCTAGGGCTTTGATATTTGGTATGAAGCATCATTTAGTGGTCCTCTACCAAGATGATTCAAATTATTTCCCCGAGGTCTAATATGGCCCCGCCCCGGGGGTCACATGGTTTATATAGACTTATATAGGGAAAAACTTTGAATATCTTCTTGCCCAAACCACAAAACCTAGGGCTTTGATATTTGTTATGTAGCATCATCTAGTGGTTCTCTACCATGTTTGGTCAAATTACGTTTTTTGTACCGAAACAAACTTTGACCTTTACATTGACCTAGTGATCTACTTTCACATGTTTGAAGGTACAGGCTTCAAATTTGGACCACATGCATAGTTCTGTGTTCCGAAAAAAATTTGACATTGATTTTGACCTAGTGACCTACTTTCACATTTTTGAAGGTACAGCCTTCAAATTTGGACCACTTGCTTAGTTTTGTGTACCGAAATGAACTTTGATCTTAAGATTGACTTAGTGACCTACTTTCACATTTCTGTAGCTACAGGCTTCAAATTTAGACCACATGCATAGGATTGTGTACCGAAACAAACTTTGACATTGACCTAGTGACCTACTTTCACATTTCTCAAGCTACAGCCTTCAAATTTGGACCACTTGCATAGTTTTTTGTACCAAAATAAACTGTGACCTTAAGATTGATCTAGTGACCTACTTTCAAATTTCTCAAACTACATCCTTCAAACTTGATGCACATACATAGTTTTGTGTACAAAGAACTTTGTCCTTGAAATTGATCTAGTGACCTACTTTCACATTTCTCAAGCTACAGCTTTTGAATTTGGACCACATGCACAGTGTTGTGTACGGAAATGAAATTTGACCTTGAGCTAGTCAGTAAGTCTTGAAATTTGGAACACTCAAAAATGGCACATTGGTGGGCGCCAAGATCACTCTGTGATCTCTTGTTGACTTAGAAAATAATGGGTAGGACATTATTTCTGTTAATAGAGACAAAAAAATCTGGTGAGCATCTGCACCTGCAAGGCGGTGCTCTTGTTTTTATGGGCCATAAATAGTAAATTTTAGGGGAGCAGTTATGTGGTGGATATAGTAGTGGTCACTTAGCCCAAAGGTTGTGGATTTGAACCGAAATGGGGTTAAGATTGCCCCTACTCACATGCTATCACCTATGTTGTTTTTGTTTTGTTTTTTTTCTGAGCAAGGGACTGTTAAGATTCCTATAAGCTTAAATCTTTCTTGAAAATCTAGTCAGATTTGTATATTCTAATAAAGAGGCAATTTTATGTTTAGCTCACCTGAGCACGAAGTCCGTCCGTCTGTCATCAACAATCTGACTTAACACTCTAGAGGTCACAATTTTGGCCCATTCTTAATGAAACTTGGTCAGAAAGTTACCCTCAATAAAATCTTGGACGAGTTCCATATTAGGTCATCTGGGGTCAAAAAGTAGGTCACCAGGTCAAATCAAAGGAAAAGCTTGTTAAGACTGTAGAGGCCGCATTTATGACAGTATCTTCATGAAACTTGGTCAGAATGTTAGTCTTGATGATCTATAGCTGAAGTTTAAATCTGGGTTAGGTGGGATCAAAAACAAGGTCACCAGGTCAAATCAAAGGAAAAGCTTGTTAACACTAGAGGCCATATTTATGACCATATCTTCATGAAACTTAGTCAGAATGTTAAACTTAATGATCTTAAGGTCCAGTTTGAATCTGGGTCACGTAGGATCAAAAACTAGGTCACCCGGTCAAATCAGAGGAAAAGCTAGTTTACACTGTAGAGGCCACATTTATGACTATATCTTAATGAAACTTGGTCAAAATGTTAATCTTGATGGTCTATAGCTCAAGTTTAAATCTGGGTTAGGTGGGATCAAAAACTAGGTCACCAGGTCAAATCAAAGGAAAAGCTTGTTAACACTCTAAGAGGCCATATTTATGACTGTATCTTCATGAAACTTAGTCAGAATGTTAAACTTAATGATCTTTAGGTCAGGTTCGAATCTGGGTCATGTCGGGTCAAAAATTAGGTCACAGGGTCAAATCAAAGGAATAGCAGGGCCCTCACTCAACTTTGGGGGAAGGGGTCCGCAGCCCTCAGGCGCGGGAATTTCGCTTTGATTTTGCGGGGAAACGGGGGAATTATCAGACAACCTATATCTAAATTTTCATTAATATTTATATTAAGCTTATGGTAAAAACAATTTTAACGCAATATTTGGTGATATACATACAGATAATTATCTGTAAATCGGCTATTTCTTGTCCGATTTTGATCAATTTTTTTTCAGCATGGCCAGGATATCAGGGAAAATTTTTAAACCTGTAAGGGGGAACAAATAATACCTTTTCAGTGGGGGAAGCAGCCCAAATTCGGCGGTAAAAACAGTCGATTGAGGGCCCTGAATAGCTAGTTAACACTTTAGAGGCCACATTTATGACCATATCTTAATGAAACTTTGTCAGAATATAAATCTTGATGATCTTTAAGTCAATAGGTCAGGTGAGCGATACAGGGCCTTCATGGCCCTCTTGTTGTAAAAAGAAACAATTGCCCTTTACAAAATACGCTTGGTCAAAAGCAGTGAGTGAAGGTTGGTAATCATATTCACTAAATTTAGATTAGACTGACATTTTGCCTTTTTTGTATTAAGTCAGTGTCTCTTTAATGGGTAAACGAGTTTTTTAACCCCTGCAAATGTTAAAGTATCCCTTTCAATGAAAATATTGATTTTCAGGTCAATTTATAGGAATACAAGTGTGTTTTTGAAATGGCATGTTTAAAGTGCAATTGTAATTGGTTAGTGCCCCTTTAATTGACATGCTGTCTTGAATTGCTTTGTATATATTCAGACAATGCCCCTTTAAACGAAAATATTGATTTTCATGTCAATTGATAGCAATATAATAATGTAACATGCCATTACTCAGTCACAATTCAGGATATCGTTGTTTTATCCGATATTTCGCCTCACAAGAGTTACGCTTTTTGTCGGCTGTCTGCCGAGCGCTGTTTTCTAAGTTCAGGAAATGAGAATAACAGAGTAAAATCAATCGGAGATGTTCTGTCCGAAATATGATCTGTGACTCTTGCGGTCATAAATTAATCTTACAGAGACTGAATTTCAGATATTACATTGTTTAGTTTTTTTTTCATTAAGATTTTTTTTGAGAAAAATGAACTCTGTTCAAGTAACTACATGTATACTGTAGCATGTGTTGGTGTTCAAGTAACTACATGTATACTGTAGCATGTGTTGGTATTTTATTGCAACGTTATGGAATATTTTTCAGTGTTGTTTTGTCTCTCATTGACAGTTTTACGATTAAAATCTTGTCATTTGTAATACGAAATTGCATGACAGGATAGGAAAATAATCACTATGATACATCATCTGCATGAAACAAGATTTCATTGATACCGCCAGCAACATCAATATTTTCAGATATCTATCATTCTTACCCATATTTTCATTATCATCACAACAGCCATGGAAAGCATCAATCAGTATTTTCATTAGTCATCACTTGTCAACTTCATGGTCATAATAATCATCAGCGTAATCATCACCACCACTGACAGCACCAATCATCACCATCACTGTTGAAAGCACCAGTCAGCATTTTCATATATGGTCACAATCACATCACCAGTCAGCCTCACAGTCATTATTAAGTCTCGTCATAACCATCATTGATCATCATCCATTATCATCATCAGCTCCCATAAATAAGTTATTAAAATGTAATTTATCACCTCGGGACAAAAAGTGGATAACTTCTTCTTTACGTCTATGCAGTTGCTGAGGTGACAAATTATATTGTCATCAGCTTTTAGGACAGAAGTTTTGTTAGATATTTTTATGTGTAATGTCAGTATTCAATATATAAAGGGATAGAACTGTTGACATACTCAAGCAAAGAAGCATAACTTCTGTTACTCAAGAAAAGTTGTCCGATATTTCCTCATCTACCTCATTTACATAATTGCAAGAATACGCGCTAGGAGAAACGACAGCCCGAAGGTAGTCAATAACTTGTGTTTTATACCCTCGATCAACTTTCCCCTTCTACTTTATTACAGCATGAAGCTCTTTTGATCACAAATTAGCTTTTATGAAGTAGATTTTATGTTAGTTGCAGCAACTGATAATTTTGTTTCCATGGAAACGAGGAGTTTTGGGGTTTAACTTTTGACAGGTTATTGGGGTTTAATTGATACTTAACCATAAAAATAGTCCTAATGCCATTTGTTAGAATTGGCGGAGATATAATGGTGGCATTCACATCACATGTAATTATTTCTCGTAACAAAAAATTAAGTCGTATGCTATCTCGTTTTTCCTGTGCGGAGGAAATATGTTTCTCTCGTTTAGAAAACAGGTTTTAAGATTTTTTTTGTGAATAATTCATTTTGTCGCGAAAAAAATGATACGGAAAATCATTCTGGGAAAAGCCTGTATAGGACACTAGTGTATGGTCTCTGAGATAATCTTAACGTTAGATCCGTAAGGAGCTTTTTCATGTCGGCTAACTTTTTTCTCAAAAAATATTTTCCACATTATTTGTAATTTATGAAAAGGAAGATGCAGTTTTCCTTTTTACCAGATCTTCATTACTTATTCACCTCATGTTATTTATGTGGGCAAGTTGTCAGTTACTTGTGGAGAGCATATCAGCTATGATTCACACATAAAAGAAAAAAATCATGTTTTTTTTAATAGTTTGGATTTAGGAAAATGCCATTTTAGTGCTTTTTGCCATTAAATGTTATCACAAACCTATTAAGAGTGATCATAAAATTATTTTGTATATTGATAGAATGATGCTTGTAACCATTCTCCCCAGATGATAATGTTTTGTGTAGTTTCCGCGGAAAACTGCTCTGCAGTGTTTAATAATTTCTCATCTGGTTATGAATATTGTATTTTACAGAAAAAGTTCGTAAAAGGACTTCGAGTATATGGGAAGAACTTTTTCAAGATCAGAAAAGAGTTATTACCACTTAAAGATACGGTGAGTTATGAAAAATTTGCATTGATTTTTTAAAGTGAAAAATGCATGCATTAATGTGTATCTCCTTGCATAGTAAAATGAGAAGTTACAGTTTGCTTTTTTTTCTGGTGACCCAAATAAGCAACTTCGTCATTGGCCAGTTATTGTGTATTTTGAAGGAAGCTGTGAACATATAGTAAAGATCTGCTCAACAATGAGTCCAGAAATGTATACTTGTGTGCAAACAGTCCGCAGAAACCTACTATGATATTATACTTCTTGAGGAAAAACCTTATATATGCAAATTTAAGACCCAGCTAATCTTATTGGAATTGCATAGACATATATTAGACTATTACGGGTGAAGCTAACAGTTGAAGAGGTTGACATCCCAGTTTAGCCTTACTGTAGTGTTCTTTCTTTGTAAAAAGTTTGTCTTGTTAGTTTTCATATCTTTGTGTTAAAAAAAGGACCTCTTATCGGCGTTTGTTTTGTGGGGGAAGCAGAAGGTAAATTCCCACTGGTGTTTGAGTACTAATTATAAATACTAAGTACTGATAGCTTGAAGAATGAATAATTAATGCTAAAATATTGCAACAGACGCAATTACTACTACCACTGTTCATTTCACATTATCAAAATTTAAGAGCTTGGTTTCTGAAATCAATTTAAATTTTTATGTAGATTTTATAACGTCGAGGATGCAAGGAAAGTTTCAATTAAAAAAAAAAACAACTTACATTTGATTACTTAGAACATTCTGCAAGCATTAAATGAGCCGTGCCATGAGAAAACCAACATAGTGGGTATGCGACCAGCATGGATCCAGACCAGCCTGCGCATCCGCGCAGTCTGGTCAGGCTCCATGCTGTTACTTTAAAGCCTATTGAATTGGAGAACTGTAGCGAACAGCATGGAGCCTGACCAGTTGGCCGATCGCAGGCTGATCTGGATCCATGCTGTCGCATACACTATTAGTTTCCATGGCACGCTCAAATTGATTGTATAAAGTCGCTTTCTGCCTTTGAAATTAACTTCAGTTAGTGCTTGGCGAAAAAATTACAAGTTAAATTGTGACGAGTTTTCATTTTAATTGCCAATAATTACTTATTAATGAGTGCTTCATTTGTAAAATTTCAGAATGGTTTAACATTTCATTATTCTGTCAGTTTAAAGGCACTGCCTCCGACGTACGACGAAAAAAAAAAAGATAGGAAACAGTGACAATTAATGCTATTTTCCAATTGAGCTTTGAACTTAATTGCTGACAGATAATGTTATGAACACCTAAGAATTAGGTTCTTTTTACTAATTTTTTAGTGAAAGTCAAAAATGGTATAACCCTTGTACTTAGGTAAACTGCCTTATTATTATAGATATCTTATTTTAATGTTGGTTAAACATGTAACCTCTGTGGTGGTTACCGATCAAGTACGCGGACAAATCTGATGCTGCAGTGCCAGGTTGTTCCTGTGAAAGGCACTTTTTCTTGATTTGGCATTTTAAGATAGTTTGGAAATTCAAAATCATATTCTAAGTTTTCATAATATAGCCAAAATCTGGAGGTCAGTGCCTTTGTAGAAAATTTCACAGTAGTACCACACTTACACCTTGAAGTACGTGCCTCAATAAGATTTGATGTCATTGACAAGTCCACATTACAAGGATTGAAACCTTGGTCCTCGGGTCAGGAGTCCATGACTTCCAATGCTCCCTTTCAATTGTATCACATTTTAATGCAAAAGCAATTTTCTATTATTTTTTCAGACGCTTTCTTTAATATAATCTGTAAACATCTGTAGGGTTCACGTGAGGTATAAACCCAATTTAAATACTTGTCTTAGTCTAAACCAGTATTTTCAGGTTTCGAAAGCTGCTATTAAAGCATTTTAAAAAATGTAATAAAATCCTTTGAGTGTATTTGATATTCAGTTTAATTTTTATTTACTGCCCCATTTAAAAGCTACTAATTTACAAACGAGACCATATAATATGTTCAGTGGATCGCAATTTACGGGGAGCATTTTTTGTTTAAGATTGTATTGAAGACGAAATGAGTTTGAAACGACTTGTTATGCATGGATTTTGTAACTTGGTTGAAAACTTTTGAATCGAGCTCTCGTATTCAAAAGTAGGTCTTTCTTTAAAAATAAATGAATTACACGACCTTTTTAATGTTTCATTTTCTTGCAGTGATATGCATAAGTTTGTTTCATAATTGTGATTTGTATATGTTAGGCGGATTAAATTAACAGAAAAATGGAGTCTTCAGTTACATAAAATTTGTCTTTGATCTTTTTCGTTTATTTTTTTTTTTTGTTAAAGGTTGGGTACCAAATGTGCTATCTCCCACAAAAGTTTTTCAAAAGAGAAACATTGTCCTTATCTTTGTCAAGTTTCTAACCATATACGAATTGCAAAAGATTGACTGGGATTTCAAAGTTATCAAATGAACTGTCTGTATTTTCCATACGAAATTTAGTCAAGTAAACCTTATAGTTTGAACAAGTGTTTGATCTTTGTTTTCCAACCTTTCAAAATCTTCTGAAAGAAGTTTTCTTGATGTTAAGATGTGAAGAACATCATCCTTTCTGCGTAGTCATTGTTCAGCCGTTGAACGAAATAAACTAGTATGGTAAAGCCATTATGAACAATAAAGAGGTTTTTATCGTTAACATTCGGTACTTTGAAGCCATATTTAATTCATGTTAGACAATTAACGTTACCATAAGTGTTTATAACGTTTGAGAAATGCTTTTCGCTAATTGTAGTCGCTACATTTTAACAGGAGATATGCTTACAATAAACGTAGTTACCTTACCGTAAAATAATTTAAACAATCACAGATTTTCTTAATGGCATATTTTATCTTTTTTGTTAAAATTGGATAATGATTATGAAAATAAGACTGGTTTACAGATAATTAACCTGTCTAGATATAATCTTTTGATTGAAATTTATTCAGTATTTTACTGCCAGTCTGCTTGTCAGGTATGTGATAGTAATCTCCCCTTATTGAAGTTGTGAAAGCAAGTTTTTTTGAATTTGTGAGTTTTTGTTTGCAGATTTGTACAACATGCAAACAAAATGCAGATTTTTGCATTGATATTTATTGATCTTGCTTTGTTATTGATTTAAATCAAAGGTGTGCGTGTTTAACTAGCTGTGGTGAAAACATAGGCAAAGAATAAAAATGGGGAATAATTTAAAACCTTCCAGACTAAATGACTCTAGAGACTTGTGTTTTTCTGCTGAAATTACCATATTTGTATCACGCTCATGTTCAATCAGCCTCCTTTTTCCGTTGTTCCTTTGCAGAAAAATACTGAAATTTTGAATCGACTATTAGAAATGAACACTTTCAGAAATTCACAATTTTGATTAATAGTCTGTTTATTCTTTTTGTCCGCTCCTAGTAAAAAAAGACAACTTCAGATCTTAATCTGTTGAGTAATGCCCCATATATCTATAAAAGTATTAAAATAAGTACATGAGGGTACTTGTACACAATCACCAACCCTGTACAAGATAGCACTATAGTTCCCTTCAATTTACACAGCTACCCAGATTGCTGAATATGAGGCGAAGCCCACAGGCAAAAGTATTGGACCTGGAATTTATTTACTTAAAATTGCAAAAATTGACAGTGTTCACTTGATAACTTAAGCAGCTCTTGTGCCATATTCACCAAACTTAGAATGTTTATTCCCATGTCATCTTTGCAGTAGTTATCAGTACTGTAATAGCAGTTAGTAGTGGGATGATAGTCTTTCATACCAGTAGCATCAAAATAGTCTGTAGTTGTGCAATAGTCTTCTTTGTAGTGAATTAGTCTTTAGTAATGCAATAGTCTTTAGTAGTGCAGTAGTCTCTAGTAGTACAATAGTCTTTAGAAGTGTATTTAAGTCTTTAGTAGTGCAATAGACTTTAGTAGTGAAATAGTCTCTAATAGTGCAATAGTCTTTAGTAGTGCAATAGTCTTTAGAAGTGTATTTAAGTCTTTAGTAGTGCAATAGACTTTAGTAGTGCAATAGTCTCTAATAGTGCAATAGTCTCTAGTAGTACAATAGTCTTTAGAAGTGTATTTAAGTCTTTAGTAGTGCAATAGACTTTAGTAGTGAAATAGTCTCTAATAGTGCAATAGTCTTTAGTAGTGCAATAGTCTTTAGAAGTGTATTTAAGTCTTTAGTAGTGCAATAGACTTTAGTAGTGAAATAGTCTCTAATAGTGCAATAGTCTCTAGTAGTACAATAGTCTTTAGAAGTGTATTTAAGTCTTTAGTAGTGCAATAGACTTTAGTAGTGCAATAGTCTCTAGTAGTACAATAGTCTTTAGAAGTGTATTTAAGTCTTTAGTAGTGCAATAGACTTTAGTAGTGCAATAGTCTCTAGTAGTACAATAGTCTTTAGAAGTGTATTTAAGTCTTTAGTAGTGCAATAGACTTTAGTAGTGCAATAGTCTCTAGTAGTACAATAGTCTTTAGAAGTGTATTTAAGTCTTTAGTAGTGCAATAGACTTTAGTAGTGAAATAGTCTCTAATAGTGCAATAGTCTCTAGTAGTACAATAGTCTTTAGAAGTGTATTTAAGTCTTTAGTAGTGCAATAGACTTTAGTAGTGAAATAGTCTCTAATAGTGCAATAGTCTTTAGTAGTGCAATAGTCTTTGGTAGTACAATAGTCTGTAATAGTGCAGTAGTCTTTAGTAGTGCAATAGTCTTTATAATGCAGTAGTGTTAAGTAGTGCAATATAGAGTTTTCCTCAGTCTAGAAAACCTCAGTAGTCTCCTCTACCTCTCAGAGTGTATTACCGAAATTGAGAAGAGTGTCATACCAAAGGGAAATTACCACTTGATAAAATGGCACAGTTCATTTGCAGCAATTAGATATCTTGATGTTCTGTTTAAGACTTGAGTTAGCACAGACATGATAACAGAAGTCTGTGAGGTTTTCTTGAAGTGTAGGATGTAGGAGATACATACAATAAATTGAGAAGATTTTGTGGAGAATATACATTTCAGACTGTTGAGATAAAACTGGAATAACATAGGTTGTTGTCTCAGAAAAGTCAATGTTTTATGTTAGACCTGATGGCTTCTGTTCTGAAATAGTTGAGGTAACTGATTTGGAATTACTTACCTTGGAATGCTATGGGACCAAAACGTCGCATCGGATGTTGAGTTTTTCATGTGGGGAAAATATTAGTCTAGCTTGCTGAAGGCCACTGGTTCTACTTGAGTACAGTCCAGTTGGCACCTTGGGTCTTTCTTGACCATTAAAAAAATAGACAGTAACCTTAGTGATGATGGCATGGATTTAGTAGCATGACATGTTTGAACCATTTTAGTAGTCATCAAAACTGCATGTATAGTTATAAAGGTAGAACGCAGTAGTCTGCCAAACAGGGGACCACGAGTTCAATCCCCATGCAAGACATTATTTCCCATAATAATTTTGTCAGAATATTTATATCATGATTTATTCATCTCGCACAGAACAGTGGTGAGAACAGGGAAGTTATGTACCTCCACCTCCTGCTCATGAGAACAGGGAAGTTATTTACCTCCACCTCCTGCTCATGAGAACAGGGAAGTTATTTACCTCCACCTCCTGCTCATGAGAACACTGAAGTTATTTACATCCACCTCCTGCTTATGGGAACAGTGAAGTCATTTACCTCAACCTCCTGCTCATGAGAACACTGAAGTTATTTACCTCCACCTCCTGCTTATGAGAACAGTGAAGTCATTTACCTCAACCTCCTGCTCATGAGAACACTGAAGTTATTTACCTCCACCTCCTGCTTATGAGAACAGTGAAGTTATTTACCTCCACCTCCTACTCTTGAGAATACTGAAGTTATTTACCTCCACCTCCTGCTTATGAGAACAGTGAAGTCATTTACCTCAACCTCCTGCTCATGGGAACAGTGAAGTTATTTACCTCCACCTCCTGCTCTTGAGAACAGTGAAGTTATTTACCTCCACCTCCTGCTGATGAGAACAGTGAAGTTAATTACCTCCACCTCCTGTTCATAAGAACAGTGAAATTATTTACCTCCACCTCCTGCTCATGAGACCAATGAAGTTATTTACCTCACCTCCACCTCCTGCTTATGAGAAACATGAAGTTATTTACCTCACCTCCACCTCCTGCTCATGAGAACAGTGAAGCTATTTACCTCACCTCCACCTCCTGCTCATAAGAACAGTGAAGTTATTTACCTCCACCTCCTGTTCATGAGAACAGTAAAGTTACTCATCCTGCACCTCCTATTCATGACTACAGTGTTGTAATCTTACATGCAGAATCCAGGCACAGTCTGTTGGGTTAAGATGCCGTTGTTACAAAACCTAAATAGTGTTTAAAAATGCAATTTAACACATAGTAAGCAAACAGATAGCATATAGATAGATTTGGAGTACACAAAGGGGTTGGTCTTTGGCCCTGTTTCATAGATTGTAACTGGTTCCTTGGATCCCCTTCTGCCCTTTTGCAATAGAGTTGTGGATTGTAAGAACACCATTATTGAATTAGTGAGTGATTGTTAGAATAGTGTACACTTGGTTACCATCTGTCAAGCTATTCCAGGAAATATCTTCCCATTGTAATAGAACTGTTGTTTACAGAGATTAATGGTGCAAAAATCTCGGTTATAGAATGTACTGCATAACTTCCAGCAAATATTCCTTTAATCAAACAGGACTGGCAAAATATTGCTGTAGAGGTAAATAAGAACAAAAAAGCTTCGTGCAGAATTAATGCAAGCAGTATTTACTGTTATTACTTAATCCCTTCATTTGGTGTGATAGTCCTTGCTTCAATGTTATAAAATGAGTTTTAGAAACCAGTTTCAGATCAAATGCAGTCTTGATTTCGACTCATTCAGATTTGAAGATTGAATACTGCTTAAGCCGGTAATAGGGGGCGTGGGCAGTGTTGCATTTTCTATTACTGCTCATGAACAGACTCAATCAAACCGAGTCTGCAGTTTTCACTGTTTGCATTGTTCTCGGTGCTTCGGAGGGATCTTCTTTCCAGATTATATTTACCATTCGTCATGGAGACACTAGGGCCTACTGAAGAAGACAATTTTAATAAAGGAACATTGCAAGCATCCAAGCAAGTGTAGGCACAAATTATAAGGGTCAGGAAGCAAAAAGAAAATGGTTTGTAGAACAGCTCTGGTGTCACTATAGTGAATTTGAATAGAACTCGGTTTCCTGTAATGATTCAGGTGGTTCAGTTTTGAACCCCAACAGGTTCATGTCCATACCTTGTTGGTATAGCTCTGTAAAATGATTTTTCATATGAAATTGGTTCATTGCTTTGGAACATAAAAGCATTTTTAGCTCGACTATTTGAAGAATAGGGGAGTTATCCTGCTCGCGTCGGCGTGAGTGTCACACAAATGTTAAAGTTTGCGCACCACCCCAAATATATTCAAACTACATTGAGATATTGCTTTCATATTTTGCATACTTGTTTACCTTCATGACCCCAGTCTGTAAAAAGGAGGAGGCAACTCTATCAGGCATTTTGACTGAATTATGGCCCCTTTTCAACTTAGAATATGCTTATTGTAATGTTAAAGTTTGCATACCACCTCAAATATTTTCAAAGTCCATAGAGATATTGCTTTCATCTTTTGCATGCTTGTTTACCACCATGACCCCAGTCTGTAAAAAGGAGGAGGCAACTCTATCAGGCATTTTGACCGAATTATGGCCCCTTTTCGACTTAGAATATGCTTATTGTAGTATTAAAGTTTTACTCATAGCTTATATTATACTATCAAGCTCTGAGAATAGTCGAGCACATTGTCAGCTGACAGCTCTTGTTGAAAATACTGTTAAAATTTGAAATAAAGTCTATGAAATATAAAAAAACAGCACATTGCTACATCATTTTGACAAGATCGTCTTAATTGGTCAGTCAGGGACACTAAACCTAACAAAATAAAAAAACAACACACAATTTTTGCCAAGTGAAAGTTTGTATTTCTGTAAAAACCTGTCTTTCATTTACTTTGATTAAAATAATATTGGATGTCAGTAAAAAAAAAACTACATGTAAGAAAAATTAACCTTGAGTCTGGTAATTTGTCCATGTTATAATTATAATTCTATTAAGTCAACATTGATGCTGGTCAGTGTCTGAAATAATGACCAGATATGCACCTGCCAGGTCTTCCTCTACTGTTATAAATATGCACCTGCCAGGTCTTCCTCCAAGGAAAGTCCCCATACAACAAAAATAACACTTCACTCAGTGAGTACCGAAGTCCAACTTGAAAATATTTGAAATATTAATGACTTTTTTCTTCAAACATCCTATAGATGTAAACCTGTTCAAAATTAAGGTTTTATCAACTTTGTTTTCAACCATCACTATTTATTATCTCGGACTGTGGACATAGTTTTTTAGATGCACTTAATTAGATTTTGATAGTATTTTTTGTTGTGGAAATAAAGGAGTTTCCCAGGACATAGTGCAGGAAACATAGAAAAATAAGTACAGTTTGGATATTTTTGCACAAATAAGAAATGTCTTTGGTGTAATTCATTTAATGTCATTTAATGCTATTTAATGCAAAAATCTTCCAAAAACGACTTTGTTTTGGCACTGTTGACATTGATTAGTAATAACCTAAAAAGATTTTTTGTAAACTCACTTTTCTCCATTTCAGATATATAATTTAAGACACACTTTTTGTCTGTTAAAGGCAGAAAATCATAAAACTCAAAAAATCTGAAGGAAAAAACATAAAAAGTTTTTCTTTTTCAATAAATGACAAGAATTGTGTCTCTATCTCACTTTCAATGCCTCTTTAATAGCAGTATGGCGGAGTTATTTTACTACCAGTGGCATACAGCTCGGCAGCCATCTTGTTTATCCGATAGTGTATACACACAGGGAGTCCTACCAGTGTTTATATGTTAACATTTTTGTGTTTATGTGTACATTTTAAATGAAAACAGTCGTAAAACTGAACAGTTTGTTGATAAATTGTATACTGATATTTTATTCATCAAGTGGAAAGTGCGGAAAACAGTTTTAAAAGCATTTATTTGAGAAAACAGCAAATTTTCTTTGTAAAATAGTGTTTTGTTAATGTGATACAAAGTATGTTTGATGTAAAATTCAGGATTTAGAGGCAGAGTTAAGAATTTAACAGGATTTAAACATCAGGATTAGGTAAAACTTAATATGTCAGATAGAATTCAGCCATTATTTGATTATTAAAATTGTGCAAGACAGATGTAAATTACAATTTATAAATAGATATATTGAAGTCTTACACAGACTTGCTTCCCTTGGTCTGTTCTCCACTTGATTCTGGATTAAAGAGGAATGTTCTATTGTGAAGAATTGAATAATGCATTCAATGACTTTATCTAATTTAGTATGTTGTTTTAGACATCTAATTAAGGAATGCACTGTAGATTTATTGAACTGAATATACAGTTTCAAAGTGCAGTAGCTGAATTAAAATCAAAAAAAAAGAATAATTTGAAATTTATGGTAATGAATCATATGAATTATAATAAACTTGTTATGACTGAAGTTAAATTGATTTTTGTGCTTCAAGATTATGTTATTTTAGTGTGTATATTCTGTAAGGATATTTACATGATGCCTCCTCTATGTAGACTAGCCACTAGACTTACAATTAATAATTTTTCACAAAAATTCAACTTTTGTAATTTTTCTTTTATTTTATGTGATTAGTGACAAATGCCAGTCTATTTTAGAGATTTTCACAGACAACTGATTGTGATACTGGACATAGGATGTAGACTGGTTAATATTCACAATTTTACAGATAAAAATATAAAAAAATAGTATACCATACTCTTAGCTGGTCTACTCTATATGATGTAATGAAAAAACATACATATTTAGTTATGTTGTATCATTTTATATATCATTAATTACATTCATTTATTTTCTTAATGGTTTTCGAGTTCATTTGTAAGAAAGAAAACAACTGATTAAATTAGTAAAAGAAAATTAATAGATTTGGCATTTCATGTATAGAAGCAACAATCAGATTGAAATATATATTGAGACACTATGTCTTGTATTACTGTGTAGGTAACTCTCAGAAAATTCAGATGTCTATATTTAACCATTAGCCTGCTGGCGGCAAGTGATTCTGCCTTTGCGACCAGTGCAGACCAAGATCATCCTGCACATCCATGCAGACTGAACATGGTCTGCAATTGTTCGCTATTCGGTCAGTAAAGTTTCAGTGAAAACCCCTTCTAGTAGTAAATGGTACTGCCCAAACTGAATGACAGACCAGTCCATTTTAGAAATTTAGCAGGGTAAAGGTTAAATTATGTTCATTCACTTTTTTTGCACGGCATGGGATTTGGTATCCTCTACATAGTTACAGCCCAAGGGAGATTTAGTCAGCAGTTACCCTGCTTAATTTCTATATTGAACTTTCCCATCTTTCAATTTGGACAGTACTATTAACTGTTGAAAGGGGTGCTTACCAAAAGAGATACTGACTGAATGGCGAACAGTGCAGGTCTTGATCAGACTGCATGGATGTGCAGGCTGATCATGATCTACACTGGTCGCAAAGGCAGAATCAATAGCATCCAACATGTAGGACATGCTCTTCTGGGAAGATTCTTAATATGGTCTAAGCTGTGTGAAGAAGCCTCCAACAGAGAAAGAAAATTTGAGACACCATTTCTAATAATTGTATGCAGACTCTGAACTACAGTGCCAGTGGCAGCAAGAGAAGAACGATGTAACATAATGATATGATGATGCAAAACTAGTATTTTGGGGGGGGGGGGGGGGGGGGTAGAGTCATATTGACACAGTTAATGTGATTTGGCGGCTTTTTGAGCTTTTGATGGGCCAAGAAAGAACCCCGATGACCCACGCATTATTTCATCACTGGCGGGCACCTTGGTAGAACCACCAGCCGTCCATAAGCCAGCTGGCTCCTGCTTATATAAAGGACTTTACACCCCGACAAAAGTTTCCAACCAACATCAGTGACAAGTGATTCAAAATTAACCACTTGGCAGTCCTGGAGGAGAAATGAGAGCCGCCATATGACCTATAACTGTCACTATGTGTTGCTAAGCCAAGGAAAAGAATGAGGCTTGATCAGTTATGAAGGGCGTCCTTGGGCATTTATTCCCCGGATGGAATTGGGTTGAGTCGGATCACGTTACTAGCTTGAGTAAAAACGCTCTAACATCGGGTTTTACATCGTTTACTGCGCTTGTTTACATTGCCAATGGGGAAACCAACATTTCTACAAAAGCAATGTAATTTTTTCATTCAAATATTTTATTTGGTCATAAATTTATCATATGTTTATTTCGCTACGATGTTTCTTTGACATTGAAGTTGTACCTTCTCATTCCGCCATATTGTTTGAGGTCCTCCCGATTAGGAGTAGGTGTGAAATTTTGACCCGAGAACAATGTTCTTGGGTCTTGTTCATGTCATTAGGGCGATTCTATCTCGGATCCAACACGCTCAAGGACACCCAAAGATTGTTTATATGACATTACTCAAAATTCCCACTTTAATTTTGTGCATGTCGGAGTCATTCTTAAAGGCTAGCCTTTCGGATGTTATGCGAATCTTGCTTGCCCTTGTCTACCATGATGGATCCTTGGAAGTTTCATAAATTTAGAGACTGTATTTATACTAGCGTTAAAAATGGGAGTGAATTTTTCCTTTGCACTGAAATCAGTTGTGTGATTTCAGCAATTCTCAAGGCAATTTTAGTTTCCAGTTCCATTATAATTTCCCATGTAGCAGATACTAAATTTTTATACCAAGCAGATAATATTAGCCATAATTAGCGTATTTCAGAAGGTTTTTGTTATTGCAGTTGTATTATTAATGTGGCATTTAATAGCTATGGTAGAGCTCAGTGAAGAAAAAAGTATTTCATTTTTTACATAACGTCATATAAATTTCGTGTTGAATAGCTATTACCGTGAAATTAGGTAAAAAGGAAAAACTGCTGTTTTGCAAAAGCTTATATTAAGTAGTTAAGATGTAAATTTTGTTTTGTTTCGGTTCATTTTGGCAAAGGCCACTTGGTAAGGAAATGAATACAGAAGACTTACCAATCTTGTGGTTGCTTGTTTGAACCCCTGGTGAGGTGTGTGTTACAGTTTGGCAGCAGAGGGTTTCACAGGAGGTCCGTTTAGTCTATACATTTGGCTGATGTGGGGATGTTGCCTCTAAATATTGCTAAAGAATTCAAAAATACTGGAAAGATAAGCTGACCATTATTGTATAGCTAACATTTTTAACAGTTGAAAGTTGCGTTAATCAAAACAACCAAACTACTACTGATGTGGATGACTGCACCACACATGCAGGAAACAATGCTTCGAGGGAATCCTGGGGACTTCCTCCACCACGAAAGCTGGAACTGAACTAGAACAGGGTTTTGAATTTTAAAACGAGTTTATAACTTACTTATTCAAACATTTTTACATAGTAAAAGAGTAAAAATTATTAAGAAAATAAGTTTATAAGTTTTTAAAGCACAGACATACATTGAAATGATGTCATGAATAAGCCAGCGTGAAATTAGTTTGTCAATAACTAAAAGTATTGAATTTGAAGGTTTGAAGATTTTAAAAATATTAAATACGGCATAGAATAGCAGTTTAGTGTATTTTGAGTTTAAAATATAAAAATTACGGCTAATGTGATACAGGTAATGAATCTGTAAATGCTCGGCGAAAAAATTATTCATGCAAATGATTTAAAAATTGTGAATTTTGAAATAGCGGGTATGCAAACTGACTGGAATGGTTATTATGAGAGCTATAAAAGAAAACATAAATTAGCCGTGCCATGAGAAAACCAACATAGTGGGTGTGCGACCAGCATGGATCCAGACCTGCCTGCGCATCCGCGCAGTCTGGTCAGGATCCATGCTGTTCGCTTTCAAAGCCTATTGGGATTAGAGAAACTGTTAGCGAACAGCATGGATCCTGACCAGTCTGCGCAGATGCACAGGCTGGTCTGGATCCATGCTGGTCGCAAACCCACTATGTTGGTTTTCTCATGGCACGGCTCAAATGGTTTCCTGTTAGATCATTATTATTTTAACTAATGGTTTCTGTTTATGATGGTAATAAAATTTTAAAATGCATCTTTTCAATAAACTGTGGGATTACTTTTACGATGTTATTATTGTAAATTATCTTATGGTTGCTATTTTAGTGGGTAAATGCATTAAAAATCGCTAGGAAGTTGGAGAAAATTAGTTCTCTGTGTATACACTGAAAAATAAATGGCTTTTACGGTGTGGAATTGTTGAAAAACATGTGCAGTGTAGGAGCTTTAGAATTTTTTTTCGATGAAATGTATTTAGTCAGAACGAGCATTTATTTTACATACCTAACAGGCAGCGGGTTCTGACTGGAAAAATTCCCTGGTAGTTACACGCAAACAATTTACAGGGTTTGTTTATCTTGCATTACAGCTACCTAATATAATGCAAATATCTAACATAACATAAATAAACAGTTTTACATTGAAAAGTCTTCAGTTTCAGCTCTCATAGGATCCCGTACATAAACAAAGAACACAATCGTTTTATCAAAAACAGGCAGAATCAATCATTTTGAAAAGCAATTATCGGAGTAAATCCCGGCAATTTTTCAGGCTTAGAAGGCAAAGTACTGTATGTATTAGATCTTAGTTGGGTATTGGCAGGATGATAAAGTTAGATAACCCCTACTCTCGGATAGTGATCTCATATGTTGTATTTATTCTACTTGCGGGGATGGGAAACCATAGCGTGTTCTGTTTTTGGTCATATCGGGAACTTTATTCAGATAAAAACATTGATTTCTTGATTTATCCATTGAACAGATTGTTGAGAATTCGTGTAAAATCGAGGGAACTAGGATCGTGTATCATGGTATGTCGGGTCTCTAAATGGATTAAGAAGTGCTATTCCATGTTAGACATGTAAGATGATACTGGAGTTAGTATGGTATTAAATAGGATTCGGGGGAAATGACAATGGCCTTGGTAGAATAGGGAAAATGTTTAAAGGAGAGAGACATTGTGTATGATTGCAATATGGCCTGATTTGCTCCACGATAATTCACATGAGTTAATTATTACTTGTGTAATTTTTAATTGATATGTCGGTAATATTTATGTTAAGTTTGAGATAGTTATTACATGTTGAACTGATATTCAGTATACATTGGCAGAAGTTTTTTTAGAAGGAAGAAAGTGTAAAATGTAGATGTTTCTTTTCCTTGGTTTTGAGACACAATGCAGTGGTGAAGGAAGAATACTGTTTTCTCTGTGGACATTATTTCCAGTAAGGTCGGGCACCAGGCTAATTAGAATGACTGACCTTCTATTACCAGCTGGATCGCTTCAAAAAGTGACAACATGAGCAAGACTAAGAGGGACCAAGAATCTGACGAGGGGCAATCTGAAATTAACCACTTGTCCTTGGACGTCCAAGTGTTTCTCTGAATATTATGTTCAATCTAAAAAGGTTTCCTATATAACATAGAACCATAATTATGCAAAAGTGGCATTATGGCAGCCTTTGATTATCCTTTATAAATGTTGCATACCTTCAGTGTCCTGTAATGTTTTTCAAACCCTATCCAGTACAGATCTTTTCGTCTCAAGTGATTCAGGGAGTTAAGTTGCTTTCAGAGAACAGGTTAGTACTGGTGCAGAATCCAGGAATACTGGTTATGTTAATTGTCTGCCATTACTTGACTGATATACGTACTGTTGAAAAACAAAAGTGATAAACCCCAAAACAACAAAAGGGAGTGACAGTCTGGCTGCTTTAGGTAGCTGGCTGCTTAAAAAAGTTATAAAATAAGAACAGAAAAACACATTTTGGAAGTTAGCTGTCTGTCTGTACAAGACAAGTGGCTGCTTAATGCAGGTAGTCACTAAGGCAGGTTCTGCTGTATATAATTGATTGATGTTACTACAGCTCAAGGCATGCTTCTTTAAAATTGATGTCTTTTAGCATTCTTGCTGGCTCTATTATAACTTATAATTACAATGTAATAACATCACATGATCAATTCTTGAGACGCAGATTCTGTTAGCAACCTTACATGAACATTGGAAATAAATTCCCGGTTTGGACAGGATATAGACTTTATAAATTGCATGGTGAATACAGACATTTGGCAAAGTGACTCGACCAGACCTATAAAACATATCTCTCTTACTTAAAAGAGTTGAATGCCTTGCTTTTTCTTGAGACAAAATTCGCAATTTCCTAATCAAATGAAAACATTGAGAAATGAGACAAATTGTTCATTTTGCAAATGTTAGCGTCAAATTAGATGGGGAAATTTTTTTCCATGATATTTATTATTTCATTCTTAAGTTATGTTTTCTTGAATTTCAGTACATTACCTATAAAAAGATTGAGGATTTTTTCCCCAGGATTTTTTTGTTTCTATGGTATGAGGATTTTTATGTTTGGCTAGAAAAGGTGACAGGTACAAGAAAACTGGCCATGTAATATCATAATTAATAATTATCTGACTATATTTATGATATTAAGACAGGTGCGGGCTAATTAGCACTTGAGTGATTGACAGCTACAAACATGTTTTCTTCTTTTGTACATTCAGATACAGATCTATAATCCCTGGTAGCAATAATGATAAAACTGTAGAGTTGATATTATCATTAGGTAAAGTAACTTTTTTTCCAGATATGCATTTAAGAATATTCTGTTCTGTAAAAACCAGGCTGGGGGTCAAAGGTTAAAAAAGAAGGAGTAAACATCATAGTAGTCTAAAATCTTAAGCATCTTATTGGTTGATTCTGAGATTATACCTGAAATTGACCAGTAAAGGCATTCCATTCATTGACTGGTCTACAAACTTAGTTATCATGAGTAGTATTTCGTGAATAAATTGATATTGTATTGGCAGTGTGTAGGGAGCCTCTGGTTGGGAATAAGCCGTAAAAGACAACAGAATACAACACAAATAGACTATGCATTGCGATGTGATTAAAATCAGTCTGGGTGAATTTCATCTATGAATTCATGACCAAGGAAAAGATGTTTAAAGACCAGATTTTGTGCAGACTGATTTCGCAGTATATGCTTTGGAAGAAAAAAAAAATAGCCGTTAAACCCCAGTACATTACGAATATGTTTTAAAATGCTCTTTTTGTGATGGCCACCCTAGTGGAACATTTTTTCGGTAGTTTGTAATATGTGCGTAGCGCCTCAATTTACAGCAAACTGCTATCTTGTAAAAGATTTCCTCTGTTTTTACGAGAATAGTTATGGCGAACAGAAGCTGAAAAATCCCAATAATTACTTATTTCTGTAGAATAGAGATCCGTTTATCTCCCAGCTTCTATGATATATGCATTGATATATAGTTCACAAACTGTACAAAACCCATAATACAGTCATATACCATTAATTTTTTATCATAACTATAATTTTACGACACTTTTATGTGGTGGCTTTCTTATGAAACTTAGAGGTTGGATATAAAAAGAGTTTTGCAGAGGGCATAAACGGCATATAATGAAGAAGTATATGATGATTGTTAAAAGGCTTTTATAGATAAGTCTGCGTAGAAGAAATGTTGGATTTTTTTGAATGCTTTTGATGTGTGCTGAGAAAAATCGTGATTTACAGGTACGAAGCAGTTGCAGGGCATAATTGTGATATATTAGACATATAACTGCATATCAGTAATAATGAAATTGCATTATGTCTGATTTTATCAATTTAGTTATTCAGTTATATTGCCAAACTTAGAGTCACTAGTACTGAAACCTCATCTTGAAGGGAGCTTGTTGCCGGAATAAGATGCGTCAGAAATTTTAATTTTGAAAACAGATTGTAGTAACTTCAAAGTATCATTCACCCCTCCCCAAGTTGACAGTTAGTGCTGATGTTAAGCATAATGGGAACTTTTATGTGGCACACAAAAGTCCTGTTGATATTTCCAAGGTAAAGGTCATTTGGGGCTGTGTGGGCAGTCACCTTTACCTAATTAACATCTCTTGCTTGTTCTATACAAGCAGTCTAGATTTCTGATACTTTTTTTTTAATTCTGTGTTTCTTTCTCTCCCCTGGCCTTACTTGCTGTCAAGATTTTATGGAAATTAATTGCCAACAGTCTCGTTAATTATGAAGAGTTGTGTCATTATAATGGTTTCTACAGCTATTAACGTTGCCTGTTTTTCTGTCTTAACCTGTAATTAAGTTACTGTTCTTTCCTTGTTTAGGAGTGGAGGAAATAAAGAGATACAAGACTTTAAAGAAGAAAAAAAAAAGAAAAAGTCTTCTTGCAGTATTAATAAAGGAAATATAGTTTAAATGACTGCTGTAATATGATACAGTCAAAACTTTTTGTATACCAAAAGACCAGAACCAGAAAGTGATCTTGTTTACAGATGGACTTTTATCACAGGTTAATTATAATAAAAACACTGCAGATATTCTTTCACATCTAGTTGTCTTTCTAGAGTTATTTCCCTTACATTTGCAAAGCTGTGTCTCATTAACTAATTTTTCCTGTATTATCTGCAGAGAGTCTTTGATAGTTATTTACCTATTTCTCATTAAATTCATATTTCAGATATAAAAAGGCACAATTATCATATTGAAATTATTGTTAATTTTGCAGTGCTATAGATCGTTTCTAAAAAGATATTGCATTAAAATCCATATTCTATGAATGACAAGACACTTGAAACAGAATAATTTATACACTAGTTATTTTTATTCTGTTCACTGTTTGTACCCATTGCTGAAGGCTACAAATACTAGATTAGAGAGCACAAAAGTGCGCTCTGCGGGACTCTAACAAGAAATGTGTTAGCTTTTGGATTTCTCGCCAGTGTTTTGACTGTGAGAGAATGATTGGCAAACATGAACAAGAATGTTACACCTTATTTCCATCTCAAGAAGATATTCTTTCCAATTACTACCCAGTGCATTTTCATTTTTGAATGTAATACACAGGAGATCATCTTTAATTGTTAACCTTTTAGCCTGCTAAAGTGTTCAGATTTAATGACTGAATAGTGAACTGTGCAGACCATGATAAACCTGCATGGATGTGCAGTCTGATCTTAGTCTGCACTGGTCGCAAAGGAAATTATAAACTGACTACCTACTGACGTGAGGGAATGTTAGACTGTTTTCTTTGTTAAGTTAATGTTAGAAATTGAAGTGAAGCTAACAGTCAGGATGTGGGATATATTTTTTAGGAATTGTTGTATGATTACAATAAATTTCCCCAGTTATGCTTGTTTCTGCCAACTTGCCTTGGGTTGCAGAATTATTCTCATTTCACATATATATATATAAAGAAATTACATTAATTTTTCGCTATCGTATACCATGACGGGTGTACAACTTCAAAGTTTGCCTTTAATAGCGAGTGGAATGAAATGGAAATAAAATTGCAATATAAAAGTCTATCAAACAGTTGGTAGTGTAAATTAAATAGATCAATTTATGACATTTAATTGTATAGCACCTGTGACCGATGATAAATACACATGCAAGTATTGATGTACCTAAGGCACATCTTTGCTCATCCTTGTTGCCTGCGTGTTAAGCTCAGAAGGCAGTGCATAAGAAGAGAACGTTGGTGTAGAATAGGGCGTGTGAATCTACTGACGTTTTGGATTAGTTTAAACACTTATTTATTCTTTTTCAGATTTGCAGTACATAAGTACAGTATAATATAAATTACGCACAGGCTTGAGTTGAAAGTTTTGTGGTAGTAGGGGGCAAGGCACATATTTTCTCAAAGCATAACATGGCTTTTTTACTTTAGCCAATCAACTGTGTTAGATATAAACTGGTCATATAACTTCACTATGGACAGGCAGTTTATATAGTAAGTTCTGTAATAAATATCAATATTGGTCATAAGTATACCAGCACTGCAGTCTATATGATATCTATATTCGCTAAATATTTCTATTTTCAGGGTGAGTTAGTCGAGTATTATTACTTCTGGAAGAAGACTCCAGCTGCTGCTGCCAACAGACCACATCGACGTCACCGACGGCACGGAGTAAAACGTGCAACTACTAGATCACAACGTCCGGCAAGTAGCGAATTCTGTAAGTGTCTTGTGTTGTCAGTTTTATTTGAATGGAATCAAAAGGAAATTAGTACAGGAATGGAATATTTCGAAGTTCTAATGAAAGTTAAATGTATTCTGTCAGAAAAAGCAAAAGAAGCTCAAGGTGATGACCTTGCAGTGAATAGGTCTTGGGCTCAAGCACAACTAGGGGTCATGAATGTGTTATCCACAAAATCTGGGTCCCAGAAAGAGAGAGTACTTAGATATTATTGAAAGACTTGATCCTTCGACACTTAAGATGAATGTGAAGTGATATAACTTCTCTTGGTAATTGCAAGTCTGTCTCACTAGTAAGAACGGTAGCCCTAGTGGAAGTGCATCCTCAGGCTCCCTGGCTGTATCCTAGTAAACACATGAAAAATGCTACTTGTAGCTCCCTTGCTTGGCTCTGAGGCTGCTTTAAAATATGGGATGAGGGTACACTGTTTGCAGTGGCAACCATAAGGTGTGTTTAAGTTGAACTTGTTTCATTTAGTTTTTAAATATCATAAATATAAGAAAGTTACCTACCACAGTTAGCAGAATGAATTAATTGTAGTTTCCATGAGTCATAAGATTTTAGCTTTGACTTTGAAATATTAAAGTTCTTTAGAATCAGTTTAATTTGCAATAGCATTAATTTCCCCAGGGTTTTTGTACTTATCTTCAGGGGCATCGTTTACATATTTGTTTTGTTTATCATCATCAGAAATTACCTCGAACAATTTAATTTAGAAATTAATGATCATTTCTAAAAAAATTAACGTGCAAGATATGTATAAAGCTATTTTTTTTTGCTACAATCGTATGTTTTGGTACAGTGTTCGAATGTAACTGTATACTAACTAGTTCCATGTCTTCTCGATCAATCTCTGAGTATGACCATATTGCATCCAAACAGTAAAAAGCAAACGTGCCCGCCTCTCAGTACTGCATGCCAAAATATGTATATGTTAAATAAAGTATTTGTTCTTTAAATATCACTGTGTAATTCATGGAGGAAATACTTCAAAAGCTGACATTAAGATGAAAGATGGTTGATTTTCAAAGTCAAACAAAAATCAATGAAAGAAATTGACAGGCTGTTACGGTAGACTGATGGCTTTATCATAGAGGGAAAAAGAAAAAGCAACGATAGATCTACTGCCTCTAGCATATGCATTATTGATGGGGATGAATATTTGCTGATGTTTTTCCTATTTGTAATACAGATACTGCAGTGCAGACATGATGAAACGTTTCTCTTTAAGCGAGATAATAATATCCGTAGAGAATCATAGAAATTAGTTCAAAGGCATTCGTTACGCATAATGTACTAATGTATTAATAGGTGGTACGAATAAGTCATAAAACGCCCTGCAATTTCCTTTTATTTTTTTTCTGTTTCCTTTTTAGCTCACCAGAGCACAAAGTGCTCAGGGTGAGCTATTGTGATCGCTCACCGTCCGGCGTCCGTCCGTCCGTCCGTCCGTTGTCCGTCCGTCCGTCCACACTTTCCTTTAAACAACATCTCCTCCTAAACCAACAGGCCAATTTTGATGAAACTTCACAGGGATGTTCCTTGGATGGTCTTCTCTAAAAATTGTTCAAAGAATTGAATTCCATGCAGAACTCTGGTTGCCATGGCAACCGAAAGGAAAAACTTTAAAAATCTTCTTCTCAAAAACCAGAAGCCCTAGAGCTTAGATATTTGGTGTGAAGCATTGCCTAGTGGACCTCTACCAAGTTTGTTCAAATCATGACCCCGGGGTCAAAATTGACCCCGCCCCAGGGGTCACTTGATTTTACATAGAAAAATCTTAAAAAATCTTCTTCTCGAAAACCAGAAGCCCTAGACCTTAGATATTTGACATGTAGCATTGCCTAATGGACCTCTACTAAAGTTGTTCAAATCATGACCCCGGGGTCAAAATTGACCCCGCCCCAGGGGTCACTTGATTTTACATAGGAAAATCTTCAAAAAATTTCTAAAAATAAAGCAGAAGGCCTAGGTCTTAGATATTTCACATGTAGCATTGCCTAGTGGACCTCTACAAAATTTGTTCAGATCAGACCCCCGGGGTCAAAATTGACCCCGCCCAGGGGTCACTTGATTTTACATAGGAAAACCTTAAAAAATCTTCTTCTCAAAAAGCAGAAGCCCAAGAGCTTAGATATTTGACATGTAGCATTGCCTAGTGGACCTCTACTAAAGTTGTTCAAATCATGACCCCCGGGGTCAAAATTGACCCCGCCCTAGGGGTCGCTTGATTTTACATATGAAAATCTTCAAAAATTTTCTTAAAATAAACCAGAAGGCCTAGAGCTTAGATATTTCACATGTAGCATTGCCTAGTGGACCTCTACAACATTTATTCAAATCATGACCCCAGGGTCAAAATTGACCCCGCCCCAGGGGTCACTTGATTTTACATAGGAAAATCTTCAAAAAATTTCTAAAAATAAACCAAAAGGCCTAGGTCTTAGATATTTGACATGTAGCATTGCCTAGTGGACCTCTACAAAATTTCTTCAAATCATGACCCCCAGGGTCAAATTGGCCCCGCCCCATGGGGTTACTTGATTGTACATAACAAAATCTTCAATATTTTCTAAAAATAAACCAGAAGGCCTAGAGCTTAGATATTCGACATGTAGCATTGCCTAGTGGACCTCTACAAAATTTGTTCAAATCTTGACCCCCCAGGGTCAAATTGACCCAGCCCCAGGGTTTACTTTATTGTACATTGGGAAATCTTCATAAATTTGCTTAAAATAAACCAGAAGGCCTAGATCTTAGATATTCGATGTGTAATATTGCCTAGTCGACTTCTACAAACTTTATTCAAATCATGACCCCCGGGGTAAAATTGGCCCCGCCCCAGGGGTTACTTGATTGTACATTGGAAAATTTTCCAAAAAATTTCTGAAAATCATCAGTTTGACATTTGAAACATATTACTCTGGTGAGCGATCCAGGGTCATCATGACCCTCTTGTTTGGAAGAGTAGTACATTAAAAGAAATAAATAAAGTACATACAGCGTTTTTTTCCCTGTGAATTCAATTCCATTAGTATGGAAAGTATTTTTAATGAAGAAAAGTGTACTTTTTCTAAAAACAGTACCAAATGATTACTGCTAGTTGTTTCTTTGTTTATGTCCAGGGTTTTATAAAGGATATTTTAAGCTAGTGACGTCACATATAAACTTGTCGTGTACTTTGCCGAAGTTAAATGCTGTTTAGAATAATAACTAAAAGTACGTATCAGTAAAAGGCTCAATATAATGTAATTCTGTTCCGGAATAGTGACTTGAGTATGTCCATATATGAACATGTGGTTTATTTGTTTAGATCAGGGAAGCAAAAAAATTTCTACTGAAACAAGACAATAATGAAATGCCATTGAACAATTCAGACAAAACAAAGAAAAAAATAAAGGATGCAGACAGCTGTAAAAAATTACTTATATTTAAATTAATCAGACATCCCAGGATGCAATGTTTTCAATTCCACGTATGTTGTGTCATTTCCAAAATTATTGGGGGAAAAGGCTTGCTGTATAACTTCTGCTGAATGATATACCTTGGTAACAGAGGCAGACATTTTATTTCTTCACCTTTAGCCTGCTTACCGCGAGTGATTTTGCTTTTGCGACCAGTGCAGACCAAGATCAGTCTGCACATTTGTGCAGTCTGATCATGGTCTGCACTGTTTGCTTTTTTCAGTGAACACCCCTTCAAATAATAAGTAGTATTGCCCGAATTGAATGATGGTTCAGTCCATTTTAGAAATTTAGTAGGGCAGAGGTTAATAGACTGTTTGTGTAAGTCGTGAAACTGTGCTTAAACAAATTTGAGACTTGGTGTTAGCACAGTGAATTTGCTAGGTTATGTTAATTCAAAATTCAATGCTGTATCTTTTATGACAGTTTTCTGCGTCAGCTGTGAAATGTAACAAAAAGGATAAATGCAAAGAAACATCCATTTCATCTAAGAGATAGGGTAAACTAGAATCTGAAATCATTTTATTTAATGCAATTTTATGGTGTTTCAATTACCCAAGATGTTACACTTTTCCATTAAATCAGATTTACAATTTTGCTTTCTTCCAGCAGCGAGAAAAAATATGTCTGACAGGCTGCACATGAATACGAAATCAAACTTCTCGCTGTTTTACAGTTATGTCATCCTTGTTCTGTTAACTTAATTTCGACCGTTTTTCCAGGTTTGTCTAGTATGTCGGAAAATATGCAAAGTTTTCTCTAAAACGATTTTAAATACAGATATTTTCCCTCCACCAGAGTATACTGTGTGGATGTTGGATGTATTTAGTTTTGAAACAAAAGTTAATACTGGCACAGAATTCTGGCATATGCTCTTCATGCACTAAAGTTAGTGGATCTGTAACGACAACTTCAAATTTCCATCCGATTAATCATTCTTGTGTGAACTTTTTGGCATTTGTTGGTCAATAATATAGCTCGAATGAGCATATAGCACTTGATATGGACGAGGAAAGCGAAAATTGGCGATGTTTGTTACAGGTCCGTTACCTTGAGACAGTTTAATTGTTTTTCGTTCAGCCTTCATTACATGTAACAAAGAAGTTTGTGATAATGCTGCCGTAGATTGCATTAACATTGTCTGCTTAACTGTTTCCCTGTGCATCTGCCATTACTTTACATCTTGGAATTATTCTTCCCCACAAAATGTTCCCGAGGGTGCACTTAGATCAAACTTGCCCTGTAAACAAAGAATGCAGTATCCTTAGGGGAAACATTTACTGGATTATTGCCGCATAGAGCTCCGCGTGTAAAGCGGTATATTTCCTTTTAAGGTCGTTCTCTTGTCTACGATTATTGGGAAATTTTCAGACTATTAATGTGTGCCTACAAGTATAAAGCGACCTGAGAAACTGGTCACCTTTATACTTTCTTGAAAAGCCGGTTTCATAAGAGTTACAGGAATGTTTTGTGCACTAAATACCTGTAAAGAGATATCTTTACAGTGTTATAGACTAGTGTAAGTGATAGATAACCTTTGACAAATTGCCTGCACAAATCTTAAAGGATAGACCCAGTTGTCTGGTAAAATAAAACAGTTTGATAGATGGATTTCAAAGGTTGACAGTGGGTGGCTTTCACATAAACAAAAACTCCCATGTGCTGAAAGGTCATATCATTTGCAGTTGTTGATTATGAAATTACCTTCACTGTGTTGATTTGTGTGGTACAAAAGCCATGATTAGTACATAACATTTCACTTTCTTTTAAAAGTTGTTCAGCTCAGTTGATCTTTAATTGTTTCACCAATAACAAAATGACAAGATTGCGCAATACGTGGCTGGGTATCGTTAGTTAGAGAATGGGTTTACTGAGGTTAATTGGGCTTGTAAAGAGGGTATCGTCACCTTAATATGGAGGTCATGAGTTTAAGTACTCTTTGGGTCATAACATTGCTTTTCCACAAGAAAGGATAACTGTTGACTGAGCCAACATGCTTGAGGCTTTCAAATAAAATGCATGCATATATAGTAAGTAATGATAAATATTCATATAAACTTAAGTTTTTCTTGAAAAGTTTTATGACAGTTATATCATACACACAGGGATCTAGGTTTGGCATTAGTTGCTGGTGTTGTGACATAGACTTGCAATGTTATGATGTTATATATTTCCAGTGGACCTTAGTTCGGCCAGTGATTCTGAGAATGATTCCGAGGACAGCGATGGACTGACCGGATATAGGTGCCAAAACTGTCTAGTCACTGGTTAGTATAAAACCAACTTTTTACACCCCCTGCCATTGTAATGGTAGAAAAAATGATGTGGTATCATTGTACAGGAGTGCATTTGTATGTATGAAAATAATTTCCAGTCAAGAACATTTTGAAATAGCTTGCCATAAGTGATTATCATAATAAAATGTGTCCTAGGCAAGAACCATGTTGCATGCTAGTCAGAGTCTTAGTTGGCTGGCTCACAGTCATGGTCAGTCTTCCTGTATAAACTCCAGTGACAACAGTTGTTTGTGTTTGGCACAAATCTTTGCAGTGCATGCTGGGATTTGATGCCTGATATCATGTTAAGAGGGGACCTGGGATTAACCACCTCTATTTAAAAGCTGAAAAGTCATTATGTGGCCTAAACTATGTTGGTGTGACTTAAAACCGGATATTTGACAAAAACTAAAACTGTATGTTTGGAATGATAACATAAAGATCAGTTTAAATTGGCCTGACACATTGAAGTTCACGATGAAAGATATAAAAAATTTAGCAGCAAAAACTAAAATGCTAAAATGTAGGTCTTTATTGAATAGACTTTCTTGCTTTTTGTATGTGCTCATACTCTTTTGAAATCAATTTTCATTTTGTTCATTTTTCCATTTTCTTTAAATTAATCTTTGGAAATTAGATTTAAACATGTTCTGTACTGAATTTTCTCAAAGTTACTATTGATCAATTGCAAATAAAAATTATGTCGGTATAGGACAAATATATGTTTGAAAGCACAGGTGTCCCCCCTGTGAATTTACAAAGAACATAGTAAGTAACATGTAATGGAAAATGAAATAGGTAATGAATTATTTATATATGTATACACTCTTGATGTAAAATTATTGAATAGTCATAGATACACTTCAACAAATTTGAAATTTTCTTCTGCCTCACAAAATAGAGTCCAGTCCTTTTTTTGTCCAATGATTGAATGTAATATCGTAAGAGAAAGACCTCAAGCATCATTCTTTGTGACCTCTATTAAATACCAGACGGTTTTCTTCTCTGTATTTATTTGTTGAATATGATGCGCAGAGCTTTATTTCTCCACAGCGTTAATGTGTTGAGTGTTCCGTTAGCCAAATGGCTATTTTGATGATGTGGCGCGGCTTTACATATTTAGATTGCCTTGTGGAAATCCAATTTACCGATAGTGAGAAAATAATGTCCGACATTCTCATCCTCTTACGCTGAATTTTCCGCTTCGCTGAACGTAATCCCTGCCTAATTCCCCAATATTTGAAATGGGAGCTCACTAAACACTGTTCTATACAGAATGTCTAATCAAGCATGAACTTTGAATGCTTCTCAATTGTACTGCCGACATCTTTTCACTCTGCTTATTTGCGAGTTTCTTAGCCAAGAAGGAATCAGTTCATCAGAACAGGTTTTCAGGAAAAATGGGGACAAAATAGACTGCTAAAAAAAAATTGTGAAGCAAATTATGACTGTTTTTACAAAAATTGAAAATTATGCTGGTGAGATTCATGCTATGATAATTTTGTCATGTTTGTTCCATTTCAAAAAGGTAATAGTCTCGGAAATGCAGGATATATTCTGTCTGCTACAATTACTCTACTTGTCTCTTCCAATCCTGCAGATATTTCTTTTTCCTCAATAAGAATAAGTTATTTAACCAGTCTGTTTGAATACAGAAAGAAAATCCATAACACCAGTCTGGTTTTGACAGTTTAAACCATTTGTCGGTTACAAGTCAGTTGCAAATCATCATGTAAAGTTCTGAGGGCTTCTCTCCGATTGTTGAGAAGGACCTGACAGCCTTTTGTCATTGATATTTCCGAATTGTATACGAAAATATCTCGAATTTTGAGACGAAAACGCAATTTTAGTGAAGGTTATAGATTTCCTGTCATTCTTGGTGAACATTACAATAGATAAAGCTGTTTTCTTCTTCCCGTTTGGTTGATGTGTACGTACAGGGAACATATATTGTTGTATTTAATGTAACAATAGCTAGGGAAAAATGGAAAGACTGTGTAATTATTTACTGTTATGGATAGAAGCTGGGTTATAACAGGCCTCGGCAAAATGATTACGGGTTAGCGGGGAAGAATTGTTTGACATTTGTCTCAGTTTGTATAACGTGCATTCATACGCTGGTACTAAAGAAATAGTCCATTAATTTGGTAATCAATATTGATCAAATTCTACATGAAATTTGTGTATAAACAAGTTGGAAACCCCCTTGGCCTTCAATTCTATGTTTTGCTTTCAAAATGGTATTATCAGGCCACAGGTTAAAATAGATATTTTCCCCCTACTTTGATCATGAAAGCTTTTGTATTGTCTTCACTGTCTTGTTTGGTTAGGAGTGGGAGTAGCTCATTATTTTATAGGGATATGTTTTTACATTGATGCTTCATTTTTTTGACAAGAAGTATTTCCATTAAGTGGATACTTTTTGTCTATCAAATCTCTCTGGTTGTCTGAAGGAAAAACTGACAAGCATTTTAGTCACACAGTAAAAAAATAGTGTAAAATAGTAGTATAACAGTTTTAAATAACACTGAAATAATACCTGTAATAAAAGTTTAAAGATGTTGCTATAAGTTTGAAAATTTTAATATTGTACATCTAGGGGTTATGCCCCTTTAATAGAATTTAGAAGAATGTTTAGATATTTACTATTATACATTCTTGATGTCTTGTATTTACAGTCTCTAAGGATTGGAGTAATGCTGGAAAGCCTAATCCTCGTCTTTGTACAAAATGTCGCATTTTCTTCAAGAAATACGGTGTAGACCGACCTGTAAACAGTCCCGGAGATTCTCCATATTTCCAGCCTGTCCGAGATGGGGACATAAACGGAACACACAATATGCTGACTCGGCAAAACAGGAATTCCGTAAGCTTTGATTTAGTGTTTAGTGCTTATAATATTGGAAGTGTTTGCTTTCTTATATAGTGGCTGCCTTTAAACCCTTCTGAAACTTGTGTCATTCACTGATTAAAGTGTATGAATGCAGATTCCTACACTTCCAATACTGTTGAAGTCCTTTAAGGGTATTAATAAAAGTAGATATTTTCATAATATGTTTATAATTGTTTACAATACACTAGAAAAAAAATGACGTCTACATCATACTGAGAAACAATTCTGTTGAATAGACATTTACACCATAAGCTTCATTGTTTCTGTTGAAATATAGTAACCCATCTTACAAATTTATTAATAAAAAAGTTAATAGTTCTAAAAAAAATTTTCACAGATTGATTCCAAAGGTTTTCTGTTAGATGTGTTTAAACTAGTTTTATCAAAATATCCTTTACCAGACTGACCCGCCCGCTTAGCTCAGTAGGTAGAGCGTTGGTCTACGGATCGCGGGGTCGCGAGTTCGATCCTCGGGCGGGCATATGTTCTCCGTGATTATTTGATAAACGACATTGTGTCTGAAATCATTAGTCCTCCACCTCTGATACATGTGGGGAAGTTGGCAGTTACATGCGGAGAACAGGTTTGTACTGATACAGAATACAGGAACACTGGTTAGGTTAACTGCCCGCCGTTATATGACTGAAATACTGTTGAAAAACGGCGTTAAACCCAAATCATACAAACAAACAAATTTACCAGACTGATTACAAATATTTTCTATTCAAATTCTTTTATCATGATTTCACAGACTGATTTACAAATATTTTCTGTTAAAATGTTCTTGAACCCTTTTTCACAGACTGATTCTAAAGAAAATAAGAAGAAAGGAACAAATAGTGTAAGCAGTCTAGATAATTTAGACAGTCCAACTAGTGATTCAAAGAAATCCCTTGTCCCATCATCACCCTCAGCACTCAGTACATCAAGTAACTGCAGCACAGATAGAGAGAAAAAGAAACGAAGGGTAAGATGTAAAGCTTGTAATGTGTTTTTTTAGGGGGTTTTACAACTTATAGGTCATTGTGGATGCAACATTCTTTGTCAACTTCCTCAGCATTTTATTCATTTTTGTAACAAAAACTCGAATGGAAAAAAGCTTTATGTGCATGAATAAGTGAAAATCATGGGTAGTTAAAGGCGGATGCATTTTAGAGTTTTCTTTAGGAATTCTGCCGGTCTGTTGATTTACTTCGAAATTTTGTCAGTTTGTTGCTGCCAGTATGTTAGTGCAGGTATAGAATGCAAGAGCAGTGGGTTTCTGACCTGCTGCTTCAATATTACCAAAACTGTATGTTACACTAAATTTATCTGGTTTGGGAACGGGTATTGGAGTCAGGTTTAGTAGGTCAGGTAGACTTTGGGGCTTCACAGTGGTGTGGGAGACATATTGATTTACACCTGTCTGTCTGTCTGTCACAAAGCTTGTCCGCACTCTAAGTAACATTTCTCACCCTATCTTCACCAAACTTGAATAAAATGTGTCTGACCATAAGACCTCAGCAAAGTTCACTAAGTAGCCAAATCGGCACAGGCACTTTGGAATTATAGCCCTTGAATTACCGAAAAATCCTCATTTCGCATGCGCTTTCCTGCATGCAAAACGTACCCTATACTACTAATTAGTAGTATAGGGTACATTTTGCCTTCACGAAAGTGCATGCGAAATAAGTAGTATAGGGTACGTTTTAAGTAAACAGTATTTAAAGACTGACTTGCTATTTAGATGATTAGGCAGTTGTGGGAGACATGCTCTTTTCTCAAAAGCATCTCTAGTTTTTAGCTCGACTTTTCGAAGAAAATGAAGAGCTATTGCACTCACTTCAGCGTCCGCGTCCGAGTCGCCGTTGGTTAAAGTTTTTGATAGTCAAATATCTCTGTTACTATCAAAGCTATTGACTTGAAACTTAAAATACTTATTTACTATCAAAGTCTTCACCAGGAGAAACAATCCCCATAACTCTGATTGAATTTTGACAGAATTATGCCCCTTTTTAACTTAGAATTTTTGGTTAAAGTTTTTTATAAAAGTCAAATATCTCTGTTACAATCAAAGCTATTGACTTGAAACTCGAAATAGTTATAAACTATCAAAGTCTACAGCAGGAGAAACAATCCCCATAACTCTGATTTGAATTTTGACAGAATTATGCCCCTTTTTAACTTAGAAATTTTGGTTAAAGTTTTTGATAAAGTCAAATATCTCTGTTACTATCAAAGCTGTTGACTTGAAACTTGAAACACTTATTTACTATCAAAGTCTACAGCAGAAGAAACAATCCCCATAACTCTGATTTGAATTTTGACAGAATTATGCCCCTTTTTAACTTAGAATTTTTGGTTAAAGTTTTGATAAAGTCAAATATCTCTGTTACTATCAAAGCTATTGACTTGAAACTTAAAATAGTAATTTACTATCAAAGTCTACAGCAGGAGAAACAATCCCCATAACTCTGATTTGAATTTTGACAGAATTATGCCCCTTTTTAACTTAGAAATTTTGGTTAAAGTTTTTGATAAAGTCAAATATCTCTGTTACTATCAAAGCTGTTGACTTGAAACTTGAAACACTTATTTACTATCAAAGTCTACAGCAGAAGAAACAATCCCCATAACTCTGATTTGAATTTTGACAGAATTATGCCCCTTTTTAACTTAGAATTTTTGGTTAAAGTTTTGATAAAGTCAAATATCTCTGTTACTATCAAAGCTATTGACTTGAAACTTAAAATAGTAATTTACTATCAAAGTCTACAGCAGGAGAAACAATCCCCATAACTCTGATTTGAATTTTGACAGAATTATGCCCCTTTTAACTTAGAATTTTTGGTTAAAGTTTTTGATAAAGTCAAATATCTCTGTTACTATCAAAGCTATTGACTTGAAACTTAAAATACTTATTTACCATCATAGTCTACACCAGGAGAAACAATCCCCACAACTCTGATTTGAATTTTGACAGAATTATGCCCCTTTTAACTTAGATTTTTTTCTTAAAATTTTTGATAAAGTCAAGTATCTCTGTTACTATTAAAGCTTTTGACTTGAAACTCGAATAGTTATTTACTATCAAAGTCTACACCAGGAGACACAGTTCTCATAACTCTGATTTGAATTTTAACAGAGTTATGCCCTTTTTTAACTTGGATTTTTTTTTTACTGGCAAAGCTCAAATTCAGAGTCAAGAACTGAGAAAAGTCGAGCGCGCTGTCTTATGGACAGCTCTTGTTTATGCATTAAATTCTCAAATTGAGGGTTGATAGTTAAATTTTTGTATCTGCAAGGTTGATAAAAAATTTTATGACTGTCGCTCAAATTTGTGCCCACTTAGCTTGAAATAAGGAAAAGAATTATTGTGACAATTGTCATTGAATTGTTTATAAGTTGTCATTGAAATGTGTGAAAGTTGTCATTAGAATGTGGATTACCAGAATTACTCTGCTGATCAGAGATTAACTTTACAATCTCTAACCCAGAATTAATGTGGTTTAGTGCATAAATCCAGCAACACAGATTGTCTTCTAACTGTGTTATATACTTGAATTATATGCATGTATGATTATTCACTTACTTAACATAAAACATGTTTCCCACCTCAGTTATTTGAAAACATGTTTGATTTAATGTGTTGTTTGGAAAAGAATGGTGATCTTAATTAAATACAGCAGACGTACTGAAGGAGAGGTAAAGTTAATGCATAAATAATACTGATACACATACATACAAAGGACTTAGCAGGTTTAGAGGCTTATTCTGCAACAGATGGTGTGTAAAGTCACTTTGATGTTGTTTACTTGCTTTTGAGATTAATTCATTATCAAATACTGTGTTTCTGCTACATAAGGAATAAAACGTGTAACACATATTAAGTGACTGTGTAGTTTTATATGCAATAATGTACTACATGATTATTAATATTATGCATAACATTGGTTCAGTGCAGAAATATGTTATGTCCTGTTGTAATTTGATAAATTTACAGTAATTTTGTGTATATTTGATAATAATGTTCAGATAGAAACAGTGGTCTAATATGGTTATCGTCTTCTGTGAAATGTAGTTTCTTACTGATTGATAGTATTTCTAGGAAACATATTCCAGAGGGAACCAAAATATGTTAAATATTGTACTTGTTTTTCTAGAGTTCAGAAAGTTCAGATAAGGAAAAGAAAAGACATCACCCTGCTTCTGATTCAGACGATAAATTTTCAAAGAGAAAACGTGGGGTAAGTTATCTTGATAAATTAGACAAAAGGAAAAATTTTGCTTTAATAGAAAAAAAAAATCAGTTGTAGGACTTTGAGGGTGTCAGGGAACTTTGGAAAAATAGACGAATTAGATAGGGAAGATTGAAGACAGATTCGGCAGGGTTGGATAAGTGTTGGATTCATTGGGCAATTTGGAATAAATTCTTGCTTTCAATGTGTTAATTTCATAAAAATAATCCTGCGTAGCTAGCAATAGGTAGCACGTTAATTCTAATCAGTTATGAGTTCCAGCAATGGTAGGACACCAGCGATAATTTGTCAGTCATAACTAACATGAAATACAGGGACACATTGACATGGCCATGTTGTTAAATGTCTGAAGTGTTGGTGAAAGTTAGTGTGGATGACTGGTTTGAAGAAAATCTAACAAATCTGAAGTGTAATTAATCTGTGTCAATATAGTAATGGAAATTATCGTATAATGTTTTTTCTTCTTTTCTAGGGTCCATCAGATTCTGAGTCATTATCAGACAGTAGTATATCAGGTGCTGAAGAAACACAAAACGAGGCTGATGAGACTAACCAAGATGAATTAACGTCAAGTTCTCCACCCACTAGTCCAAGCCCGGTAGAATCTGATAAAGAAAAATTACCGGCTCCTATTCCAGTTGAAGCTACAATTAGTGGCGATAAACTGGCGGAACTACCAAGACCGGAGCCACAACATCCTTCACCAAATAGACAACCAATAGAGTCATCTCCCTTGTTATCGCCAACTGGTATACAAACTCAGTTACCATCGGTTTCATCTCAAATTCCTCAAGGATTTGTTCCCTTACCGCCATTACCAGCATTCGCATTTAGACCGCAATATCCTCCTCCACCATCATTATACCCACAACCTCCATTTCCAGAAACTGTTTCATCCAATCAAAAACAGTCTGAAGCAGACGACACACAAAGTACGTCTGCTGCTGTGTCTCCACCTGGTGACAACAGTGAGTCAGGGGAAACTACTGTGATATCTGTTCCTAAAGTGAAAGAGGAAGTGGTTACGCCTCCTCGGTCGCCAGAAAAAGTGTTTATTAAGCAGGAACCAGAAGACAGCTTCATGCTTAATACAAGTCAAAATGTTGCTAGTGCAAAATCGAACATGGACAGCTTTGCTGCCACCAAAGAAATGGGCCCAATAGTGACTCCTAAATTGGAGCCGGGGCTCAATAATCCTTACCCTAGTGCAAATGAGTTTCCTTCAGGTTCTAATAAGATTCAAACTGAATCAACTTTAACCTCGCAGGCAGAGGTCTTAGGTCATACGGAACATAGTGAAAGTCAGGGAGAAAAAGTTGAAGGTCAGGAAAGTGAAAGGTCAGAGGTTGAAGTTATGGAAGACAGTGATTCAGACAGGGAAGGCACTTTGACCCCGGGGCCAGTGCCAACGCCCTGTAACAAGGAAGTCCTCAGGAGCAAAACTGCCATGTAAGTAGATAAAAATTTGATAGTATGCTCTGCTAAGTAACTGTATTTTATTGGTTCATTGGGATTTAAATTTTTTGGACTGACCAAACCTGAAAATCCATGAAAAAAATGTTGTTCCCCAACCCCCTCTAGCAAAGGAAGGTTTGTCAGTAAGTATGCAGTATTTATTATATACCTATATAAATTCTGTAAAAAAATCTGCTTGTATTTCTCAATTAAATATGAATGGGCAGAAAAAAGAAAGTCTGTATTGTACCTTTTAAATTCCGTATTGTACCTTCCGTATTGTATGCTGCCAGACTACTTTCATTAGTATGCATGACCTGACACAGTTCTATAAATAGCGTACATAAAATCTTTACTTAATATCGATAAATATTGAAGATTTCGTTCAATAACAAAACAACAAACAAAAAGATAGAAGGTATATAATAAAAGGATCATTATAACAGTAGCTAGATCTGGGATTTTGTATTCGTCTCCTGTGGATTTTGCAAAGTTGGATCACACTCGCCGCCTGTGCGCCACGTAAGATCCGATGGGGCAAATCTTCATTCGAGCCGAATACAGTATCCCAGATTGAGCTACTGTTATGATAAACCTATTGTATTTACTGATGGGTGTTTTTAGACCGTTACATGATTAATGGCAGTGCTGTTCAGAATTATCCATTATCATGCTGGACAAAATTGATTCTGCCTTTGCGATCAGTGTAGATCATAATCAACCTTCACATCCATGCAGTCTGATCAAGATTTGTACTGTTCGCCATTCAGTCAGTATCTTTTAGCTAAGCACCCCATTTAACAATTTATGGTACTGTTCAAATGGGGAGGTTCGGACCCAGTGGTCCAGTGGTTACCCTGTCTGACGAAGATGGGTTACTGGTGCCGACTATAAATAAGCTTATAAATAAACAAACCCATGTCAAAAAAATTCAAACTCTATATAGAATTTTATTAGTCCTCTTTCATTGATTATTCAGCACAGATTGAAATGAAATGCCTCTTATAGAAAAATGCAAAGCTGAAAAAGAATTACAATAAGTTAAAAAGAATGGCACTTCTTAGTGTTAAATTTAAATTTCAGAGGAGTTTGAATGCAGGACCAGATAATTGTTCTCTTGTATGTCTCCAAGGACAGTCCTGTTTTTTTTATGTAACAAATATTATAACTACTTTGAATACTGAAGTGTGTAAAACTGTCGTTTTTATCAACATTTGCATAAAATTTTGGCAAATTGTCATATTATTATGTACTATTTTTGGTTAACATCTTGTTAAATTTACATAAATGTCTTAAAAATATTTCCTTAAATCTGAAATTGTCAAGTTTAATGATGTTTAAGATAAAATAGAAATCTTTCTCCATTCTGGATTTATGTTGCCATGGTTATTGAGCTAATTTAAACTATCATGACTGCAATCCTAAGTTCTTAGTTTTCAAAAATTGTACACTTTTCAAAAAAAAGTCCTTATATTCAGTTGCAATTTGGTTTATAGTTTCCTTTGACCTATCCGCACTGCAGTGTATTTTTAAGTGAAAATGTGTAATTTGGTGCCAAATTTTTATTTCAGATTTATAAAGTTATTGAATCGAGGGGAGCACAACTCCTGTTCCCGTTGTGATCTCATGTTCAAACCATTGCCAGACTCCAAACTGGCAAAGAAAAGAGAAGATCGGGAAAAGAAACCTGTATCAGCATCGTCAACGCCAGCAAAGGAAGAACCCAAGGTATTTCTGTAGTTTAAGACTCTTTAAATAAAGAGGAAGCTACCCTACCTATCCCGGGTCAGTTTTACTTAGGCAGAGAGGGTCTTCTGATTGATTGTTCTAGAAATGATAAATAGTCCAGGTTTACCACTCATACTAGTTCCCTCCAAAACATACCTTAATTGGAACTTGTTTCATCTCAGAAAAATCAGTTTTACATATTATTTTACAACAGACATGACTTGAACTCTGGTTGGTCGCTGAGACCGTACAACTGATTCCCACAGGTTTAGATCAAACCTGTATTAAGCTGCCAGTCAATGGTGTAACACAGTCTGCCTGTTTAAGACAGGTGGAAATTAAGTCAGTATATCTATTTAGGAAGTTAGCTGACAGGCTGCTTAAAGCAAGTGCCTCTTCAATACAGGTGGTTGGTAAGGCAGGTTCAACTGTTTAGCAATGTCTTTTATCAATCTAATTATGTGTCAAAAAAATGAGCATTCATGGTATATTAAATGTTTGAATTATGAAACACATTTTCATGTAAATATCACTAATACTGCATCTGATCATGTTTGAAGAGAAGTTTGATTTATATGTTACTAGTGTAATCATGTTAAGCTGATGTCAAGACTTGTCTGACCTTTTATAATGATGTTGTCCCTATTTGACTGCCTTGAATAATACAGTTATTATACACTTATGAAATAGCATTTGCCGGCCTAAAATGGGTATTATTTCAGCTAAACGTATTTTTACACGAGCACGTTGGCCTAGTGCCACTTTAGGCTTAGAAGTACAAATAACCATGTAAGACACATCATTGCTGTATTACTTATGATATATTCCTAAATGCAATAAAGAGTACTTTATTGTTTCAATCATTTAGCCATTTAAAATGATAATGATAACAAACTTTAACACAGAGTAAAATGAAATGAAAAATGATGTTATACATACATAGTAGTCCAATAATTGTTATTCTGCCTGCTCCCCCATTTTGTTATATGTAATTTTGTTACTATTTATAGTAAGGTATATAAGAACAAAAAATAGTGTGTATTTCATACTTTCAGAGAAAAACAGAGTCGCCTCGGCCCAGTTCCACGTCAGACGCCCAGGTTGTCAGTAACGTTCCATCATCGCATCACATACATGCAGACAGAGTCACGCCGCGGTCTTATCCAGATACGCCCGCATTACGTCAGTTGTCAGAATATGCTAAACCGCATACGCTGGGTATGTACCAAGATACATTCGCTCAGTGTCGTAAGTGAAACTTCCATATTTTATATTGCTTATATGTAGTTTGCACATATTTAGATGTAGTTGCTGTTTTTCACGTAACAGTTTGAAATGTTTTGTGTTTTTAGCTCACCTGTCACAAAGTGACATGGTGAGCTTTTGTGATCGCGCAGCGTCCGTCGTCTGTCCGTGATTGCGTAAACTTTTGCTTGTGACCACTCTAGAGGTCACATTTTTCATGGGATCTTTATGAAAGTTGGTCAGAATGTTCACCTTGATGATATCTAGGTCAAGTTTGAAACTGGGTCACGTGCAGTCAAAAACTAGGTCAGTAGGTCTAAAAATAGAAAAACCTTGTGACCTCTCTAGAGGCCATATTTTTCACAAGATCTTCATGAAAATTAGTCAGAATGTTCACCTTGATGATATCTAGGTCAAGTTTGAAACTGGGTCATGTGCCATCAAAAACTAGGTCAGGAGGTCTAAAAATAGAAAAACCTTGTGACCTCTCTAGAGGCCATATATTTCACAAGATCTTCATGAAAATTGGTCAGAATGTTCACCTTGATGATATCTAGGTCAGGTTCGAAACTGGGTCATGTGCCATCAAAAACTAGGTCAGGAGGTCAAATAATAGAAAAACCTTGTGACCTCTCTAAAGGCCATATTTTTCACAAGATCTTCATGAAAATTGGTCAGAATGTTCACCTTGATGATATCTAGGTCAAGTTCGAAACTGGGTCACGTGCAGTCAAAAACTAGGTCAGTAGGTCTAAAAATAGAAAAACCATGTGACCTTTCTAGAGGCCATATTTTTCACAAGATCTTCATGAAAATTGGTCAGAATGTTCACCTTGATGATATCTAGGTCAAGTTCGAAACTGGGTCACGTGCTTTCAGAAACTAGGTCAGTAGGTCTTAAAATAAAAAAACCTTGTGACCTCTCTAGAGGCCATATATTTCACAAGATCTTCATGAAAATTGGTCAGAACGTTAACCTTGATGATATCTAGGTCAAGTTCGAAACTGGGTCATGTGCCTTCAAAAACTAGGTCAGGAGGTCAGATAATAGAAAAACCTTGTGACCTCTCTAAAGGCCATATTTATCATGGGATCTGTATGAAAGTTGTTCTGAATGTTCATCTTGATGATATCTAGGTCAAGTTTGAAATTGGGTCAACTGCAGTCAAAAACTAGGTCAGTAGGTCTAAAATTAGAAAAATCTTTTGACCTCTCTAGAGGCCATATTTTTCACAAGATCTTCATGAAAATTGGTCAGAATGTTCACCTTGATGATATCTAGGTCAAGTTCGAAACTGGGTCACGTGCAGTCAAAAACTAGGTCAGTAGGTCTAAAAATAGAAAAACCATGTGACCTTTCTAGAGGCCATATTTTTCACAAGATCTTCATGAAAATTGGTCAGAATGTTCACCTTGATGATATCTAGGTCAAGTTCGAAACTGGGTCACGTGCTTTCAGAAACTAGGTCAGTAGGTCTTAAAATAGAAAAATCTTTTGACCTCTCTAGAGGCCATATTTTTCAATGGATCTTCATGAAAATTGGTCTGAATGTTCACCTTGATGATATCTAGGTCAGTTTCTAAACTGGGTCACGTGCGGTCAAGAACTAGGCCAGTAGGTATAAAAATAGAAAAACCTTGTGACATCTCTAGAGGCCATATTTTTCAATAGATCTTCATGAAAATTAGTGAGAATTTTTACTGTGATGATATCTAGGTCAAGTTCAAAACTGGGTCATGTACCTTCGAAAACTAGGTCAATAGGTCAAATTATAGAAAAACCTTGTGACCTCTCTAGAGACCATATTTTTCAATGGATCTTCCTGAAAATTGGTCAGAATTTTTATCTTGATGATATCTAGGTCAAGTTCAAAACTGGGTCACATGAGCTCAAAAACTAGGTCACTATGTCAAATAATAGAAAAAACAACGTCATACTCGAAACTGGGTCATGTGGGAACAGGTGAGCGATTCAGGACCATCATGGTCCTCTTGTTTTTAAAGTTCGTTCGTTCGTCACAACGTTAACTTTTTGCATGAAGGCACTTTACTCGCGAACCACTGCACCCAGGACCTTCAAACTTCACATGCTGATAGTACTTACTGAGTACACGACCCCTATTGACTTAAGGGTCAAAGGTCAAGGTCACCAGGTCAAAGTCAAGGTGATGCGGGGGCATTTGTCACCATTAGTGACAGCTCTTGTTTTTTATAGCTTATTTTTTGGTACCCTTTAAAATGCTTCTGCAAAATTCATTTGGTATATGCAGTGGTGTAGTGATCAAAATGCAGACCACTCTACCTGGAGGTCATGGGATAGAGCCCTAGTCAGTATGTACACCTTTAGCTCATCTTATCCACAGAAAAGGTGGTTTGGTATCTCGACAAGCTAGGTAGGCAAGAAAAACTATTCCACAGATGTTTTTTAGTAAAACGTGAGAAACAACTTTGTGCTCTGTAAGTTGAACATATAAATGGCAAACCAAAAACTGAAGTAGATACTGGTTATGATTTGGCTATGGGAGTTAAGACTTGTTATTAAGGTTTCGATGGAGGCCTTGAGAAACAAAAATCAAACAACACCAAATCATAGAAAGAAAGAGTTGTTTGACATGAAAATTGAACAGCATGTAAAACATGTATATTACTTTACGAAACAAGTGTCAGTATACTGATATAAACATTGAATTCCGGAAAAGGGCTGCCTAAAGGGGCTCCACTTCCGGACAGTTAAACGCTTTTAAAAACTCACCATTTTCAAAGAACTGTTACACATGTTTGTTTTGATGCATTTGCAATAGCGTGCGAGTGGTGAAATTTCACGTAACAAGGTGGAACATAGTTTTCAGCAATTGTTTATCTTTTTTTCTTTACAAATGGCATTCATTTTCAAAGGGAGACAACTTTTTCTCAAAGATTACTTAAAATAATCTGAAAAAGTTGTTTCCCTTTGAAAATGAATGTCATTTGTACTTAAAATAATCGGGAACAGTTGTCTCCCTTTGAAAATGAATGCCATTTGTAAAGAAATAAAGATAAACAATTGCTGAAAACTGTGTTCCACCTTGTTATGCGAAATTTCACCACTCGCACGCTATTGCAAATGCATCAAAACGAACATGTGTAACTGTTCTTTGAAAATGGTGAGTTTTTAAAGGCGTTTAACTGTCCGGAAGTGGAGCCCCTTTAGGCAGCCCTTTTCCGGAATTCAATGTTTATATCAGTATACTGACACTTGTTTCGTAAAGTAATATACATGTTTTACATGCTGTTCAATTTTCATGTCAAACAACTCTTTCTTTCTATGATTTGGTGTTGTTTGATTTTTGTTTCTCAAGGCCTCCATCGAAACCTTAAGCGTTTTAGCCAATATTTGGAGGGTTTGGGTTTATCTTAAACATCATAATATTGTGTTTTATAGGTCAGGATCCTAGATCTATGCCAGGCTACCTAGGTTATCCGTTTATGGACCCGATTCGAATGGCTGCAATGTATCCCCCTAACTCCAGAGAAAGGTAATGACATAAATTTTGTATTCTATTACTGAGTGTTTTTTTTTCCACTTTGATACTTTATTATACCCCCACCAAACATGTTTGAGGGGGGTATATAGGAGTCAGTTTTGTCGCGTCCCGTCCCGTCACGTCCCGAAATCTATTATCTCATTTATTACCAAATGGATTTGATTCAAACTTAAAATACATGTTCCACCTAATCATCCACATCATTTGACACAAGGTGCATAACTCTTGACACCAAGTTTTCATGAATTATGTCCCCTTTTACTTAGAATTTAAGGTTAATTTTGTTGTATTTTCACTATATCTCAGTTATTACTAAATGGATTTGATTCAAACTTAAAATAGATGTTCCACCTCATCACCCACATCATGTGACACAAGGTGCATAACTCTGACACCAATTTTTTATGAATTATGCCCCTTTTTACTTAGAATTTAAGGTTGATTTTGATGTATTTTCACTATATCTCAGTTACTACTGAATGGATTTGATTCAAACTTAAAATAGATGTTCCACTTCATCACCCACATCATGTGCCCACATCATGTGACACAAGGTGCATAACTCTGACACCAAGTTTTCATGAATTATGTCCCCTTTTACTTAGAATTTAAGGTTAATTTTGTTGTATTTTCACTATATCTCAGTTATTACTAAATGGATTTGATTCAAACTTAAAATAGTTGTTCCACCTCATCACCCAGATCATGTGACATAAGGTGCTTAACTCTGACATAATTTTTTATGAATTATGTCCCCTTTTACTTTAAATTTAGGTTGATTTTGATGTATTTTCACTCTATCTCAGTTATTACAAAATGAATTTAATGCAAACTTAAAATAGATGTTCCACTTCATCACCCACATCATGTGACACAAGGTGCATAACTCTGACACCAATTTTTCATGAATTATGCCCCTTTTTACTTAGAATTTAAGGTAAATTTTGATGTATTTTCACTATATCTCAGTTACTACTGAATGGATTTGATTCAGACTTAAAATAGATGTTCTACCTCATCACCCACATCATGTGACACAAGGTGCATAACTCTGACACTATTTTTTCTTGAATTGTGTCCCCTTTTACCTAGAATTTAAGGTTAATTTTGATGTATTTTCACTATATCTCATTCTGATTGGTTTAGAGCCAAAGGGAAGTAACCTTTTTTTAACTTTTGTACTGAGTTCCTTCCCCTTAAATTCCAGGAATTAGTCTATTTTTAGAAATCCTATTTTTAGATTTTCAATATTTTAGGTATTTTATAACTTTTTTATTATAAGTCCTATGTAAAAAGTAAATACATTTTTCTGTGGTAACATGGGTCGGTAAGACACTTTTTTGTATTCACTTTTAGTGTATCTCTAATATTAGAGATTTAATATATTTACTAGTATTACTATACTAGTATTATACTAGTATTACTTATATGTGGAAGCCCAGGATGAAGTACTCCAAAGACTAAGTATTTTTAAGATTTCTTATGGTTGCCATTCTTCTGTGACAAGACCGTATGGTGGGGGTATGAGTCACTCCTGTGACAGTTCTAGTTTTTAGCTGACCTGAGCAATGCTCAGGTGAGTTTTTGTGATCGCTCAATGTCCGGCGTCTGTCTGTCGTCTGTCAACATTTAGCTTGTGTATGCGATAGAGGGTGTATTTTTCAACTGATCTTCATGAAATTGGTTAGAATGATGACCTTGATGAAATCTAGGCCGCGATCGAAAATGGGTCATCTGGGGTCAAAAACTAGGTCATTAGGTCAAATCAAAGAAAAACCTTGTGTATGAGATAGAGGCTGTATTTTTCAATTAATCTTCATGAATTTTAGTCAGAATAATTACCATGATGAAATCTAGGCCAAGTTTGAAAATGGGTCATCCGGGGTCAAAAACTAGGTCACTATGTCAAATCAAAGAAAAACCTTGTGTATGCGATAGAGGCTGTATTTTTCAACTGATCTTCATGAATTTTGGTCAGAATGATTACCTTGATAAAATCTAGGCCAAGTTTAAATATGGGTCATCTGGGGTCAAAAAATAGGTCACTAGGTCAAATAAAAGAAAAACCTTGTGTATGCGATAGAGGCTGTATTTTTCAATTAATCTTCATGAATTTTGGTCAGAATGATTACCTCGATGAAATCTAGGCCGAGTTTGAAAATGGGTCATCTGGGGTCAAAAACTAGGTCACTAGGTCAAATAAAAAAAAAAAACCTTGTGTATGCGATAGAGGCTGTATTTTTCAATTAATCTTCATGAATTTTGGTCAGAATGTTTGCCTTGATGAATCTAGGTCAAGTTCGAATATGGGTCATCTGGGGTCAAAAACTAGGTCACTAGGTCAAATCAAAGGAAAAGCTTGTATATGCAATAGAGGCTGTATTTTTCAATTGATCTTCCTGAAATTAAGTCAAAATGATAACCTTAATGAAATCTAGGCCGAATTTGAAAATATGTCATCTTGGTTCAAAAAGTAGGTCACTAGGTCAAATCAAAGGAAAACCTTATGTATGCAATAGAGGCTGTATTTTTCAATTGATCTTCATGAAATTTGGTCAGAATGATAGCCTTGATGAAATCTAGGTCAAGTTCGAATATGGGTCATCTGGGGTCAAAAACTAGGTCACTAGGTCAAATAAAAAAAAACACGTAAGATTTTTGCTCCAATTTTAATGACAATTGGTCAGAATATTTTTTTCCATGAAATCACTAAGTCAAACATGTTTACTCTGTGTAATATGTTGTGTTATGGTGTGTTTCTCAGGTGAGCGACCTCTTGTTTTTTTTCAGGAATTTTACTTAAATTAGAACATGAAAAAAAATTTTTTTAAAGTTCATGCAGATTGTAAAATTCTTCCACCTGTTGTAAATGCAGATGGGAATATCCAGCTTAAGGGTAACAGTTTAGGTGGAAACGAGGCTCTGCCGAGTTACCGCGGAAACAGTTACCCGAGAGCTGGATATTTCCATCCACACTTACAACTATTGATAGAATCTTTCTTGCAAGCCATTTTCAACAAACAACAGTCAAAAATAAATCAAACTAATGACTTCCTATATGGCACTATTTTCTAACAGTAGCTTATTTATACAAAGGGTTGTAAATCAATGCCCGTAAACAGGAAATACATCACAACGTTAAAAAGACAAATAACAGTGTTTAGTTCCAGTTTTGCATTATCATTTGCAGCATAATACGATGTATTTTTAGCCCACCATCATCAGATGGTGGGCTATTCAAATCACTCTGCGTCCGTGGTCCGTCGTCCTTCCGTCCGTCCGTCCTTCCGTCCGTTAACAATTTCTCGTTATCGCATCTCCTCAGAAACTACCAGGGGGATTTTGACCAAACTTTGTCAGAATGATGTACTGGTACCCTAGTTGTGTCCCCCTGAAAATTAGACTGGTTCAACAATTTTTTAGTGAGTTATGGCCCTTTGTTTATTTCTATAATTTACATAGATTTATATAGGGAAAAACTTTGAAAATCTTCTTGTCCAAAACCACAGAGCCTAGGGCTTTGATATTTGGTATGAAGCATCATCTAATGGTCCTCTACCAAGATGGTTCAAATTATTTCCTTGGGGTCTAATATGGCCCCGCCCCGGGGTCCATGGTTTATATAGGGGAAAAAATTTGAAAAACCTCTTGTTCAAAACCACAGGCCTAGGGCTTTGATATTTTGTATATGACATCATCTAGTGGTCTTCTACTAAGATTGTTCAAATTATCCACCTAGGGTCAAGTATGGCCCCGCCCCGGGGTCACATGGTTTACATAGACTTATATAGGGAAAAACTTTGAAAATCTTCTTGCCCAAACCACAAAGCCTAGGGCTTTGGCATTTGTAATGTAGCATCATCTAGTGGTTCTCTACCAAGTTTGTTCAAATTATCCCCCTAGGGTCAAATATGGCCCCGCCCTGGGGAGTCACATGGTTCATATACACTTATATAGGGAAAAGATTTTAAAATCTTGTCAATAACCTACAACATTCAAATTTGGACCACATGTATGGTTTTGAGTGGCAAGATGAACCTTGACATGAGTTGACCTTGATTTTGACCTAGTGACCTACTTTCACATTTCTGTAGCTACAGCCTTCAAATTTGGACCACATGCATAGTTTTGTGCACTGAAACAAACTTTGACCTTGACATTGACCTAGTGACCTACTTTCACATTTTTGAAGGTACAGGCTTCAAATTTGGACCACATGCATAGTTTCGTGTTCTGAAATGGAATTTGACCTTGATTTTGACCTACTGACCTACTTTCACATTTCTCAAGCTACAGCCTTCAAATTTGGACCACATGCATAGTTTTGTGTACCGAAATGAACTGTGACCTTAAGATTGACCTAGTGACCTACTTTCACATTTCTGTAGCTACGGGCTTCAAATTTAGACCACATGCATAGGATTGTGTACCGAAACAAACTTTAACCTTGACAATGACCTAGTGACTTACTTTCACATTTTTGAAGGTACAGGCTTTAAATTTGGACCACATGCATAAATTTGTGTTCTGAAGTGTAATTTGACCTTGATTTTGACCTAGTGACGTACTTTCACATTTCATCCTTGAAATTGATCTAGTGACCTACTTTCACATTTCTCAAGCTACAGCTTTCGAATTTGGACCACATGCACAGTGTTGTGTATGGAAATGAAATTTGACCTTGAGCTAGTCAGTAAGTCTTGAAATTTGGAACACTCAAAAATGGCACATTGGTGGGCGCAAAGATCACTCTGTGATCTCTTGTTCATAAAACAACATATTTTGAATTGAGAAATATACTATAGACCTATCAAGATATTTAACTTCATCGTGTTTTATGTAATGAAATAATGGTTACTGCATAAATCTTCTACATAGATGTAAAGTAGTTCTTAATGTATCGTGTAAAGCACGAGAGTCCTTCTACATCCCAGGGTGTAAGATGGAGTTTTTGAGCACTGGTGAAATAACATTCTTACGCAAAAAGGAAGAAATACTGAAGTATTTTGAACAACTTTGCATATTTTAAAATTATCTACAGTTTTCTTCAGTGATAACAGGTAGTATCTGTTCCCTTCAGCATTCTACCTTGTACATTTAACATCAAGTAATTTCACCAGTAACTCAGTTCATGGGATTTCTGGTAAGAAAATTCACCAGCATTTGATGTGCAATTTTGCTGTAAATCCCAGCTTTTAATTAAAAAGCCCTTAAGTCATTTGAACAGTCTCTTAAAGATTATATTTTTAGATTGATTGTAAGTTTTTAAGAGATTTTTATCATTTACTATGCAGAAAATGAAGAAGATATTGAACTAAAACAGTTATAAATTTAGATACTGTAAAATTATTTATTTTTGTGAGGGATTAATTTTCATGGTTTTTCTGGCTGCATCAGTCCACAAAATTTAACCTTTACCCTGTTAAATTTCTATAATGAACTTGTCCGTCTTTAAATTTAGACAATACCATTAACTGGTAAAAGGGGTGTATATCAAAAAGATACTGACTGAATGGCAAACAGTGCAGATCTTGATCACACTGCTCAGATGTGCAGGCTGATCATGATCTGCACTGGTTGCAAAGGCAGAATCAATCCTGTCCAGCATGAAAAGGGGTAATCCCCATGAATATTTTAAAATTCACATTTATTTTATCTTGTAAAGTTATACATATCCCCCATCAAATAACCATTTTGGCCAAAATCAGATTTCATGCACACAAAATTGAATGATTTCAAGATATTTCTGTTCAAAATTTCAACTGAACATATTCATTTTACAAGATTTAACATCCATAGCTAATAGATTGGTGCAAAAAAGTTGATCAGTTAAAACATGAAATGATAAAAGAAAGGTTTATATTCTAAGGATATAGATGCTTGCTGAACAGTATCTGGCATCATCTGTTTTGATTAGAAAAGACTCGGTGTCTTAATAAAGAATAAGTTCTACAAAGTGCTAATCCAACAGTTAGGGCATAAGTTAAGACTTTTGTTACCGAGCGCAACATATATTGTCTTTGTTAATAGGCATTTCTTACAACCATTTTCTTCCATATCTGATTAATATGAGAAATTGATAATTATTTTAGTCTGTAGCCAATATTTGTCATCATTGTGACTTATAGTCAGCAAATATTCAGTTAGCCAAAACTTTGTTCATAGCAAATTTATATTGATGTTGACCTTTACAATGCTGGACAAGTTTGGTTCTGCCTTCACGGCCAGTGTAGATCATGATCAGCCTGCACATCTGTGCAGTCTGATCATGATCTGCACTGTTCGCTATTAAGTCAGTATCATTTTGGTAAGCACCCCTTTTAACAGTAAATCGTTCTGTCCAAATTGGAAGATGGACAAGTTCTTTATAGAAATTAAGCATGGTTTGGGCTAACCTGTTTTGCAGCTGCAGGAAGCACGTTCATTAAAAATAAAAGCTCATTACAGGCTGCATTTTTAACATCTACAAAGCCAAAAGTATATTGTGCATTTTAAAGTCAGGAGTATAAATTTCAGGCTATGGGCCCAGCTGTGAAATCTAGTAGGGATATTTTTACTGACAGTAGGTTGACAATCACTGCAAAATTTAAATATCAGTTTATAATTTAAACACAAACTGAAATAAACACCAAAATACAGATATAAAAGAGATTTACCGACTAAATTGTCCATTCATCTTGGATAACAGATTGAAAGTCGTTTTATACTTCGATAATAAATCAAATACATAATGTTCTGTTACAGATTAGAATTGGAGTTGGAACGAGATAAACGGGAAAGAGATGCACGAGAACGTGAATTACGGGAGCACGAGTTACGCTCCCTGGAAATGAGGGAGAAGTTAAAAGCAGAGATGGAAATGAAACCTCCAGGTAGTTGTTTTAATTTGTTGAAAGGACCTTCACGGCTGATTGGTTAAATTTCCCCCTTCCCCTACCCTCCCCCACAGCTGTAGATTTTATACCTCACTAAGCATGTAAAATCTATATATAACAGAACTGTTTGTCATGGATTTTGTTATAGCTTTAATGTATGAAATAAATCCCATTGAACAAATAAATTGTCATATATTTTGACTGTACAAAATCATGCCTGAAAGAAATAGCCATTTTGTCATAACACTATATAATTCTGTAATTTTATAGTACATTTTCCACAGCTGCAAAGGAAATTATAAGAGAAAAGACAACATCTTGAAGAATTTCTTGAGACAAAGTCTGTACTCGGTTTAACTTAACTTGTACAAAAGATCAGATATAAATTGTTAAATTGAAATCTGTATTACAGGTTTGGAACGGTTGCTTCCTCCAGGAGCCAATCCTTTAGACCCGCACTGGTTAGAGATACAGCGTAGATACGGTCCCCATATGTTACCCGGGGGCTCTGGATCATCGCATCTCCCTGGCATCTACCCACCAACCAGTATTGCCTCAGATCTCATGGCCCGTGAACGCGAACGGCTTGAAAGGCTTGGTAAGAGGATTTTTCGTTTTTCCTCAAGTTATCAACATTGAACATTTTCTGTGGGATTAGTTTTCCAAATCGATTTTCAGTTTATAAGTCCAATATGTTAGCTTTTAGAGTTATCAAGAAATCTTGATTTTTTTTCCGTTTAAAATTTTATAACTTCGACTTTTATCTGCAGGCAAAGATCTTATGATATATTGCTTGATGATTTTTGTTCTATTCATATTTATTGCAGTGTTAGTGCTTAAGATTGAGTAGATAAAACATAAATTATTACTAAGAGTTCTTCATGGCTGAGTGGGTAGATTTGAACATTTTTATTTATACAAAGTGTGATGTTAAATCTAGCAAAAGGAAATAAAGAAACTAAGTGAAAACAATATAAAACATTTCCTTAAAAACTGCTGATTCAGTGAACACTCCAAAAGTGAAGTTGATTTTGTACACATTTGGAAGGTTGTTCTTGTACTGCCAAGCAATACTTTGCAAAAATTCATAATTCAATGAGACTAGAGTCAGTTTGAAGGGCATGACTCCAGATTAAAAATATGTAATTTTTTATAATATAGAAAATGCTTTTATTTGTTAGTAGGAAAAAAATGTGACCTTTTAAAAAACAAACAAACTAGTGATACCATTTTGCTTTGAAATGTTTGCGGTATTGAATAAGTAAACATGGTGTGATTCATATAAAAGGTATCCTGTTAGAGTCATTGTGAATTTCATTTTTAGTGTCGTTGTGAATTTCATTTGAATATTTCTAACATTGATCAAACGTTAAAGAAATAAATTGATGTTCATAGGAGAAAAGGTGTTTTTAACATTGGGCTGTAGTCAAGAGTAGTTTAATAGAGATCTCTCCTACTTCAGTTTGGATATCATTTGCATCACTTTTATTTCACAATTCTTTTTGTGCACCAGTCAGGTTTTAATTTGGATCTCACCCAGTCAGACCGGAGTTACGGTCCTTGTTTTAGTCAAAACTATGCATAAGTTTATGTCACATGTATCTCAAGAAGTATTTAACCCAGTATTATGAAACATTACAGGACTATTATTCAACATGTCGAGTTGTGCACCTGGGGTTTTGTTAGAGACATCACTCAGAGTTATGGCCCTTGACTTAGTAATGAAATATGCATAAAAATGCACAAACATCCCAAATAGTATATGATCTAGGGACATGAAGCATTAGGGGATTGTAATATAGCATGTGAAGTTGTGCACATGTTTGGGATTTCACTGAGCTAGCTTTGAGTTATGGTCCTTGACTTAGTCAGTGCTTCATGAAACATCATAGGAATATTATTCAGCATGTGAAGTTGTGCACCTGGGATTTTGTTCTGGATCTCCTGTCAGTCAGACCAGAATTTATGGCACTTGATTGTCAAAAATATGCATAAATGTTATAAAAGTTTGTGTCTCAAAAATTTTTAACTTTAGAGTCATAAAACATTAGGGGATTGTTATATAGCATGTAAAGTTGCGCATCTGGTGTTCTGTTTGGAATGTCACTTAGCCAGACTGGAGTTATAGTCCTTGACTTAGTGAAAAATACACATTAAGTGCTTGTGTTGCATATATGTCTTAAAAACAATTTCACCTACAGTCATGATACCATTAAGGAATATTATCCAGCCTATGAAGTTTTCACGGGATGTTCTCTTTGGGATATTACCCAGCTAGGCAAGAGTTATGGTCCTCCACTAAGTGAAAAAAATTTGAATTCTTAACAGTGTAAATAAAGGTGGTGGACGATCAAATAATGAAATAAAATTGATGCAGAAACTATGCAGTCTACAGGAACTTGTACTATTTTTAGCCATTAGGAATATTTTATCAGAAAACTGATGTGAATATGTGTGCAAAGAATATTTTGTGGGTGGACTGTTTCTGTGTAGAATGAAATTGACATTGATGCTAAAAATAGATTTGTCAGTTCATATTTTTCCAAAGATGAAACTTGTTTGAAATAAGGTAGGTTTTGCAAGGATGCAAAGTTTCAATTTCTATTTTTTTTAAAAATTACTTTCATTTGTTTTATTAATTTACCTGTGTAGATTAGAAGTGTTTTTATTTTCAATTTTCTCTCCTTTTTCTGTTTGAAACTCTTCTTTTGAATTTAGTTTCTATGGAAACTGTTTGAACAAAGTCTTTTCACAGTGTTTTTTTATGTTGTAAAAGTAACTTGTGTTCCAGAGGAAATACCATGAAACCATTTGAAAACTGGGTATTTGCAGACAATTTCAAGGTTTATTTGCTGCTCCAAAAAATCATTTGGGTTCCTTAGCCCAGAGTGTGGGATTTTCGGGTTTGAATTTCACCGACTGTGAAAAGGCTTTAGTTCTCCATTTTTAGAAGGACATGCACATTATCGCAGTTCAAAGTTCGGCTAAGAAATATGTCTAAGGATTTTTTAAGAAGACCAAAAAAACAGTATGGCCTTACAGCTTACGAAAATAAGCTACTTTACAATTATTCTACAAAGCTTTTCCCAAAGCTTGAGTTTTGTCTACACAGGTAGTGTTAAAACCAAGACATTAAAAAAAAAAAAACAGAGTGCATGCCCTTGTATGAAAACAGATTTTTGCTTTTAATGGAAGGTGTGATGAATATTTAATGCAAAGAGGAGAAATTTTATTTTCATGGTATTTTCTCAGGAATACCACCGGGTCACCCAATGCTGGGAGAATCTTCGTATACGGCAGCCATGTTAGAGAGACTGGCCGCAGAGAGGATGTCAGCAGAACGGTTATCTGCGGAAAGGCTTCAAGCCGAGCGACTTGCCATGCACGATCCAATGATCCGACTCCAAATGTCTGGTGTTGGTAGTGCCTCGGCTGCGGCTGCTGCAGCGGCTGCCGCCGCTCACGCTCATACCCACACACACGCACATTCCCATACCCATCTCCACTTACATCAACCTGACGGACTGCCACCACATGGAGGACAGCCGGGAATTCCCTCTTCGTCACCTCTTCATCATCCGCTTCTTCAGCCCCATCTCTTACATCCACTCGGACCAGGTAAGAACATATTGATTATTTATGAAGTTTTTACACAACAGTGCACATTATAAAATTATAATTGCAGATATGCTTCAGTCGGAACAAATGACGAGTAGAATGATATACCAAATATATACTCAGCGGCTAACTCATGAACAACATATCTACATGCAGAGGGTATCAAATGAGTTGATAATGCGGGCCGGATCGATGGCCGGTGCTGGTGGAGCGGCAAGCACTGCCAGTCCGTTTTGTAACAAACATGAACGGCCCGGTGGTGTTGAATCGTCACCGTCACATTTAGTATACCAGTTTTCCCGTAAGTGAGCGGTTTGATGCACAGTGTTTGAGTGATTCCTGCACCTATAGCTTTGACAGTATTTTGCACCTAATCAGTAATAGTGAAACTAAAACAACAATTTCTCTTGCTTCAGAATTCCAACATCATGTCATATTTGATATGCAGTTTGAAATAAAAAACATGACATTAGTAGTCCAGTCAAGATATGAACATCTACAGGAAAGTTTTGTTAAGGATGTGTGCTTGCAAAAAAAAAAAAAATAAGACAATGATAAAAGAATGTCAAGACACTCAAATTTGCAAAGTTTCACACACACACATCCAAAATATGGGTACACACATGCCTTTGCATAAAATCTGAGATACACAGACAATGATAGGATGTAAGAATGGAACTGAATTTTTTTATTACGAAATAGATCACTTCTATACAGTTAAGTCATTAATACTGGTAGGGGACTATTTAATCTAGCATTATATGTGTACAACTAAATTGTTTGGAAATTGCAATATATCATATTTTGACACCTAAGACACTAAGTGATATAAATAATCTACCAGGTATGATGATGTAAGAACTTCTTGTTCAGGTAGTGGACCCAGAATAACAAACAGAAATTTCGGTTTACATTTTGGTCATATGCCATTACGGTCTTCTCTGGTTGTTATGGAAAGCCATGTACACATATTAGCTGAAATAGCTTAATTAAGAAATAAAAAAAAGTATCAAATTTAGCTTTTTCTCACTTACCGGACAGAAAAATCTCTATTTTAGAAATGCTGGAAAATCTTATCTCACATGGGTTATCCCACACTCCTGTGACGGACTACTTCATGCACTGAATATACATATTATTTATGTAAAATAATTAAAAATCAGGTACCTTTATCTTTTCTCTCCGTTCCTTATACTGTATTTCTCAATTCAAAATTCATTACTTTATGATAAGAATGTACCGTTAAGCTACAAACGATAAAACTAAAGCAGAACTTTGTTATTGTGCGTCACTGAAATGTCATGGCGTCTTTTCTGCTTACGGACGTCAATTTCCCACGTTTTAAATAGTTTCATATTTTCATGCTTGTTTTTTAGCTCACCTGTCACAAAGTGACAAGGTGAGCTTTTGTGATCGCGCGGTGTCCGTCGTCCGTCCGTCCGTCCGTAAACTTTTGCTTGTGACCACTCTAGAGGTCACATTTTTCATGGGATCTTTATGAAAGTTGGTCAGAATGTTCATCTTGATGATATCTAGGTCAAGTTCGAAACTGGGTCACGTGCCATCAAAAACTAGGTCAGTAGGTCTAAAAATAGAAAAACCTTGTGACCTCTCTAGAGGCCATATATTTCACAAGATCTTCATGAAAATTGGTCAGAATGTATACCATGATGATATCTAGGTCAGGTTCGAAACTGGGTCACGTGCCTTCAAGAACTAGGTCAGTAAGTCTAAAAATAGAAAAACCTTGTGACCTCTCTAGAGGCCATATTTTTCTTGGGATCTGTATGAAAGTTGGTCTGAATGTTTATCTTGATGATATCTAGGTCAAGTTCGAAACTGGGTCACATGCGGTCAAAAACTAGGTCAGTAGGTCTAAAAATAGAAAAACCTTGTGACCTCTCTAGACGCCATATATTTCATGAGATCTTCATGAAAATTTGTCAGAATGTTTACCTTGATGATATCTAGGTCACATTCGAAAGTGGGTCACATGCCTTCAAAAACTAGGTCAGTAGGTCAAATAATATAAAAACCTTGTGACCTCTCTAGAGGCCATATTTTGTATGGGATCTGTATGAAAGTTGGTCTGAATGTTCATCTTGATGATATCTAGGTCAAGTTTGAAACTGGGTCACGTGCCTTCAAAAACTAGGTCAGTAGGTCAGATAATAGAAAAACCTTGTGACCTCTCTAAAGGCCATATTTTTCATGGGATCTGTATGAAAGTTGGTCTGAATGTTCATCTTGATGATATCTAGGTCAAATTAGAAACAGGGTCATGTGCGGTCAAAAACTAGGTCAGTAGGTCTAAAAATAGAAAAAACCTTGTGACCTCTCTAGAGGCCATACTTGGGAATGGATCTCCATAAAAATTGGTCAGATGTTCACCTTGATGATATCTAGGTCAAGTTTGAAACTGGGTCACGTGCCTTAAAAAACTAGGTCAGTAGGGCAAATAATAAAAAAAACCTTGTGACCTCTCTAGAGGCCATACTTTTCATGGGATCTGTATGAAAGTTGGTCTGAACGTTCATCTTGATGATATCTAGGTCAAGTTTGAAACTGGGTCAACTGCGGTCAAAAACTAGGTCAGTAGGTCTAAAATTATTAAAATCTTTTCACCTCTCTAGAGGCCATATATTTCAATGGATCTTCATGAAAATTGATCTGAATGTTCACCTTGATGATATCTAGGTCAAGTTTCGAAACTGGGTCACGTGCGGTCAAAAACTAGGCCAGTAGGTATAAAAATAGAAAAACCTTGTGACCTCCCTAGAGGCCATATTTTTCATGAGATCTTCATGAAAATTAGTTAGAATGTTTACCTTGATGATATCTAGGTAAAGTTCAAAACAGGGTCACGTACCTTCGAAAACTAGGTCAATAGGTCAAATAATAGAAAAACCTTGTGACCTCTCTAGAGACCATATTTTTCAATGGATCTTCATGAAAATTGGTTAGAATTTTTATCTTGATAATATCTAGGTCAAGTTCAAAACTGGGTCAAATGAGCTCAAAAACTAGGTCACTATGTCAAATAATAGAAAAATTGACGTCATACTCAAAACTGGGTCATGTGGGAAGAGGTGAGCGATTCAGGACCATCATGGTCCTCTTGTATTGTTTCTGTTGTGGTAAGTGAGAAATAGAATCCATCATTGGTGTTCGGTGAAGATCGGAAATCCCAACCCTCGGGTGCACCGCTCAAGTCTTAAACTCGGCACAGTCTCGTTTAAGACTTAAGCGATGCGCCCTTGGGTTGGGATTTTCTGATCTTAACCGAAGACAAATGACAGATTCTCTATATCCTAGAATAATCCAAATTTTGAGTTCTTATCCTAAGGCCAAAGGCCTAAGTGATATATTTCTACCCATAAGAACGACAAACGAGGATTATTCTACGATAAACCTTATTTAGATACTTATTATTTTGATTCTAACACAACTTACTTCAAATAACGTTAGACGGGAATCAGAGGAGTATTTTCATCGAACCTAAATTACAACTGTGTGTTACACTGCAGCATTTGGCCAAAACACTGTGTACGTACAGCAAAGTTCAAGGTCGGTCATTGCAGAATGAATAACCGAAGATAGATTTTGCTCTACAAGTATGTAGTTTATTAGCTGGTCGTGTTAGAATAGAGGGTAATGTTTTGATTTAAGACAGTCACTTTTACGACCTAATCTTTGTTTTGTAACCACTTATACTCCAGCCCATTCTTTCATGTTATCATTACACAATTTAAAACACTATTATCAATACACTCTGCAAATCAGAACAGTGAAATACCACCTGCTTATCAGTAAAAGTAAAATTCTGTTATCATACACATACGCATATTAGCAAAGTGAAACACCATTATCATTACATATCTGCATATCCATTACCGTTATACATCTGCATATTAGTACAGGCACCATTACCGTTATACATCTGCATATTAGTACAGGCACCATTACCGTTATACATCTGCATATTAGTACAGGCACCATTACCATTATACATCTGCATATTAGTACAGTTATCGTTACACATCTGCAGATCAGTACAGTCACCATTACCATTATACATCTGCATATTAGTACAGTTATCGTTACACATCTGCAAATCAGTACAGTCACCGTTACCATTACACACCTGCATATCAGTACAGTCACCGTTACCATTATACATCTGCATATTAGTACAGTTATCATTACACATCTGCAAATCAGTACAGTCACCGTTACCATTACACACCTGCATACTAGTACAGTTATCGTTACACATCTGCAAATCAGTACAGTCACCGTTACCATTACACACCTGCATATCAGTACAGTCACCATTACCATTATACATTACCATTATACACCGCATTCCCAAAATTACATATTTTGTAAAACGTGATAGAGTAAAGAAATAAGCATGTCATGCATTAAAACTGAGTTACCGGTCACGGGGAGTTACCATACAATGAAGACAGTTATTCAGCGTTATGTGTGATCGTTACTTTGTTTAAATTTCGATGTTTTTCCTGCTAGGATAAAATTGCCGGCATTGACACCGTGTACGTAACTAGTGTAAAAGCCAACGCACGTGACTTCGGTACCGTATACACGGCAGATACTTTGTGATGTTTCCTCATTCTTTAACGGAATTCTATAAAATACAATGCATCAAAGTGAATTACACGACACATATTCTCTGCAAAACAGCCTCAGAATGTTGTCAATTTGCAGATAAATAAAAGATTAGAAATTGTCAGACTGGATTCCCAGGCTACTGGAGCCCCAACAAATGAATCATGTAATTTTTAAAATCAAGTAATTATAAAAAACATTTTTATCGGTTTAAATCAAAGAGTACATGATTAAGTGCAGTGACCATTTGTTTTTTACCCGTGATCAAACATAACCTTTTGAAATAAACCATCTGTCGGATGCTAAATAAAAGAATGGATCCCCGTCGAAATGATTTGGATCCAGTCAGAAACATTTGGAAACCAGTCAAAAATGTTTAATACATTGCAGTCGGCTGTCTGCAAACATTAAAGGATGTGCCGCGCGAGCGCTGATTGCGTCACGTGCTTATTACGGACCGATTATCAAAGTGACAATCAGACCGATTGACACGTTTATTGCTTATCTGAAGGTGCGACCAACTATTTCCTGCTTGGCAGGTGATCGTGTATTGAAATATCAGACCGAAATTTATACTTTTCTCGATTTTTATGGGACCGATTTTTTTCGTTTTTTCACTTCACGAATCGGTCTGAAAAGACAAAAATCGGTCCAAAACTGACAAACCGGCAAATTTCCGAAGCCCTGACCATTACCATTATACATCTGTATATTAGTACAGTTATCGTTACACATCTGCAAATCAGTAAAGTCACCTTTACCATTACACACCTGCATATCAGTACAGTCACCATTACCATTATACATCTGCATATTAGTACAGGCACCATTACCATTATACATCTGCATATTAGTACAGTTATCGTTACACATCTGCAAATCAGTACAGTCACCATTACCATTACACACCTGCATATCAGTACAGTCACCTTTACCATTACACATCTGCAAATCAGTACAGTCACCGTTACCATTACACACCTGCATATCAGTACAGTCACCGTTACACCTCTGCATATCAGTTTTATTAAGCTTTAACAAATCAGAGTTCATGGTAGGATAAAGTCAGCTTGAAATCATTCTAACAAACTGACTTGATATTCATTATTATGTTGATTAGGTGTGAACACATGTAATGAAATAGATCAAAACCCCTTGTTTGAAGATATGTTAATTTGGATTAATAGAGCTAAATAAAGACAAGAGTTAAATATAAAATTTATTGATTTGAACCAACAATTTTATGAACAGTGACATTGTTGCACTATAATGAATTACTGTTGATTGAGGAAATTAAGCTTACAATTGCCATTTTAATAGCAAATTGTTTTTACTTTATATATCTTAAGACAATAAAGCTGTCATGATTAACGATGATTGAATAATAGGGGTTAGACTGCCTTCCAGGGCAATAAAATGTTGATATTTTCTCATCTGACAGTAATTGAAATGTGGAAATGGAAATAGATGAACTTATTGGCAGTGCACAGTTACTTGAAATAAAAGAACAAGTTTTTTTATCAGTTTTGTTTATTATGTTCATAGTTTGCTATATATACAATATGTGCTCTTTAGTATTTCTGAACAGTGACAATATTTTGAGATGGAAGAAATTCTTATTGTTAAATGCTGGATATGAAAATAGTTCCAAATCTTATTTTGACAAAATTAGATCCCATTTTTCAAACTGAGGTCCTTTTTGATAGGCAATCAAAGCCAACACAGGAATCAAAAGTAATGATTAATGTAAGAAAACATTATTCCAGTCTACATTAGGGTTTTTTCTGGAAACAAGAAGAATAAACTGAAAGGGAAAGGCGATGTTGTTCTTGTGTACATACTGCTAGGATTTCTGAAATTATTTAAAGAAGAGAAGGAAGTTTAAAAATCGGCTTAAAAATGAGAAAGTTATGAACATTTCAATATTTGATCAAAATTGTGGTCATTTTGTTTCTATGGCAACATTAAACAAAATGGTATATTTATTAAATTTCTAGATATGTACTTGAACTGTATTTTTAGCTCACCTGAGCACAAAGTGCTCAAAGGTGAGCTTTAGTGATCACCCTGTGTCCGGCGTCCGTCGTCGTCCGTCGTCCGTCCGTCCGTCCGTCCGTCCGTCCGTCGTCAACAATTTGACTGTTAACACTCTAGAGGTCACATTTTTGGCCCAATCTTAATGAAACTTGGTCAGAATGTTACCCTCCATAAAATCTTGGACGAGTTCGATATTGGGTCATCTGGGTTCAAAAACTAGGTCACCAGGTCAAATCAAAGGAAAAGCTTGTTAACACTCTAGAGGTCACAATTTTGACCCAATCTTAATGAAACTTGGCCAGAATGTTACCCTCCATAAAGTCTTGGACGAGTTCGATATTCGGTCATCTGGGGTCAAAAACTAGGTCACCAGGTCAAATCAAAGGAAAAGCTTGTTAACACTCTAGAGGTCACATTTTTGGCCCATTCTTAATGAAACTTGGTCAGAATGTTACCCTCCATAAAATCTTGGATGAGTTCGATATTGGGTCATCTGGGGTCAAAAACTAGGTCACCAGGTCAAATCAAAGGAAAAGCTTGTTAACACTGTAGAGGCCGCATTTATGACTATATCTTCATGAAACTTGGTCAGAATGTTAATATTGATGATCTTAAGGTCCAGTTTGAATCTGGGTCATGTAGGATTAAAAACTAGGTCACCTGGTCAAATCAAAGGAAAAGCTAGTTAACACTGTAGAGGCCACATTTATGACCATATCTTAAAGAAACTTGGTCAGAATGTTTATCTTGATGCTCTTTAGGTCAGAGTTAAACCTGGGTCAGCTTCGGTCAAAAACTAGGTCACTAGGTTAAATCAAAGGAAAAGCTTGTTAACACTGTAGAGGCCACATTTATGACTATATCTTCATGAAACTTAGTCAGAATATTAAACTTGATGATCTTTAGGTCAGGTTTGAATCTGGGTCATGTTGGGTCAAGAATTAGGTCATGGGGGCAAATCAAAGGAAAAGCTTGTTAACACTCTAGAGGCCACATTTATGACTGTAACTTCATGAAACTTAGAATGTTAAACTTGATGATCTTTAGGTCAAGTTCAAATCTGGGTCATGTTGGGTCAAAAACTAGGTCACGGGGTCAAATCAAAAGAAAAGCTAGTTAACACTGTAGAGGCCACATTTATGAACATATCTTGATGAAACTTGGTCAGAATGTTAATCTTGATGATCTTTAGGTCAATAGGTCAGGTGAGCGATACAGGGCCTTCATGGCCCTCTTGTTTCTGTAAAATCATTTATCTACACTTTGCAACTATAATTAGAAATTATTATGTTTTATATTCTACACTCAATAAATATTGGAAATAAATCTATTTAACAGATTATTTGCTAAAAAAAGAATTCAGCAGTGTGTGTGTGTGACATCATAAACTCACTTAAATGGCTGCCTCCATGATCAGACATTTTCTTAAATTTCAAACTGCCATATCTTGTTCAATAGTTGTCCGATTTTAAAAATTCTTTCAGTGTTATGAAAGGCTTGTGGATGGGTTTCATAAAATTAAATTATTGTCAGACGTTCATTGCCCTTTTAACGTTATCGTAAAGTTGGATCTTTTCATTTTATGATTGATTTTGAAGTACCTAAAAATCACAAATTGAATGATGCAATTAGCTGTATTACTTACTTTTACTTACTGTATATTTTTTCATCAACAGGTGCGGATCCCATGTCTGGTGTTAATGGTGCTAGCAACCAGACGCCCCCGGGCTCGCTCCCCTCTCTCCCTGTTGGTGTACCACCCCACATCCTGGCTGCAGGCAGAGAGCAGGAACTGTTACAGAGTGACCTGTACAGACGAGCCTACTCAGACCCTGCACTTGCTCAACAGGTACTGTTAAACCTCCTTTTAATTACATCTGATCAGCAAACACCTTACTAAGCTTGCATATATGGGAATACCCTGTGGCAAGGGTAAACAGTCGCAAACACACGTACACAAAACACTTTGCTCAGATAGATTTTCTCAGCCAGTTTTACCTCTTCAAGAGCAACGGCCTCTATACAACAAAAACATTTCAGTCAAACAGTGCTTGATCTAGACAGGTGTAACTGTATATAATTTTCTTGTGTTTATGTAGTAGTGACTGTTTCGTGTCCAGAACCATGAGAAGTTCAGACTGGGGGGACACATGCCTGTATTACAGTTAGATTGAAGATGAAGATTATTAAGTAGTCTCTGAAAGGTTATTGCTGCTGTTTTTGAATCACTTGCCAGTCAACACCCAGCTTTGAATAGAGAATTTATTTTTTCATATGAAAAAGCAAGCTGGCTTGGGGAAGGTTGACTGTTCTACCAAGATGCTACCTTGTACAAAAACTAATGCCTGGAAGGGCACCAGGAGTCTTCTCCCACCATTAAAAATGCTGGAAAACCACTATGACCTAAATTATTTAGTGTACCTTAAAACCCAAGAAGAAAAACTAAACAGAATGTGAAACCAGCTCTCTTCATTTTTTAGCTCGACTATTCGAAGAATAGTCTAGCTATTCTACTCACCCTGGCGTCGGCGTCGGCGTCACACCTTGGTTAAGTTTTTGCATGCAAGTACATACAGCTATCATTTAAAGGCATATAGCTTTGAAACTTATTTATTCTTTTTCTAGGTCAATTACCAACCTCACTGGGTCAAGTTCCATAACTCTAACATGTATTTTGAGCAAATTATGCCCCCTTTTGGACTTAGAAAATTCTGGTTAAAGTTTTACATGCAAGTTACTATCTCCAAAACTAATGCAGATATTGAATTGAAACTTCACATGTGTCTTCGGGGTTATAAAACTAGTTGATAGCACCAAGTCCCATAACTCTGACCTTCATTTTGGCCAAATTATGCCCCCTTTTGTACTTAGAAAATTTTGGTTAAAGTTTTGCGTGCAAGTACATACAGCTATTACTAAAAGGCATATAGATTTGAAACTTATTTTTTCTTTTTCTAGATCAATTACCTACCTCACTGGGCCAAGTCCCATAACTCTGACATGTATTTTGAGCAAATTATGCCCCCTTTTGGACTTAGAAAATCCTGGTTAAAGTTTTACATGCAAGTTACTATCTCCAAAACTAATGCAGATATTAAATTGAAACTTCACATGTGTCTTCGGGGTTATAAAACTAGTTGATAGAATCAAGTCCCATAACTCTGACTTGTATTTTGGGCAAATTATGCCCCCTTTTGGACTTAGAAAATCCTGGTTAAAGTTTTGCGTGCAAGTACATACAGCTATTACCAAAAGGCATATAGCTTTGAAACTTATTTATTCTTTTTCTAGGTCAGTTACCAACCTCACTGGGTCAAGTTCCATAACTCTTAACATGTATTTTGAGCAAATTATGCCCCCTTTTGGACTTAGAAAATTCTGGTTAAAGTTTTACATGCAAGTTACTATCTCCAAAACTAATGCAGATATGGAATTGAAACTTAACATGTTTCTTCGGGGTTATTAAACTAGTTGATAGCATCAAGTCCCATAACTCTGATATGCATTTTAGTCAAATTATGTCCCGTTTCGAACTTAAAACTCTTTTGATATTTAACATTTTGGGTAATAATTTCCTGCTTCTGTGACAGTATTTCGAATAGTCGAGCTTGGCTGTCTTACGGACAGCTCTTGTTTGACAGGGTGGAGCAGGGGTGGGAATGGGCAGGTTCCATATGCAAACCATATTTGGAGGAGTGCCTTTGTCAGGAATTGGCTATTTTGAACAAAATCAAAAGTTTTCATTCCTACAAAATACACATGATTTCACAGTAATACAATTTACATTAGAGTCATTAGTTTAGATCTAGTCGTATGAAAACAAATAAGTTCAGAACATCAGTAAATCTTCATAATGAATATTGTTCTGGTATCCAGAACATTGTTTTTTTGACAATTAACATTGTTGTTAATATAAATTACGTAATAACCATAGAATACTTCCCAAAAGTATGAAAGTTATTCAGGAATGTCTGTTATTGCGGAGGAAAGATTTTGTTCTGGAATCTGAAAAAGCACTGTTTATGATATAGCAGATAAAAGAAAAGGGATTTTTTTTTTTTTGAATAATGGAAAAAAAGAAATTTAGTTACTCCTGTTGGTAAACATTTTGTACATTTGTTTTCATGCAGTGAATCTGTTTTTACTGGAATGAAAAATATTGGATACTTTTTAAAAAGAATTCTTATATGTCTTTTGCTTAAGAATGGAAAAATATTGAATGTAATGTTGAAATTTGTCAGGCTACTGGTATGTTAACATTAGTCCAGATTCAGTTTTATAATCTTATCGAGGACCCTGGTATTAGTTTCCTTTGACTTGGAGAATTTTACTGGCGGGTAGTAGAATATGGTAAGAGTAACTGGACGAAATGTTTGGATTATGATGATTCTTTTGGCAGCCCCTTCTCCGGTACAACAAAGTTCAAGTGGGGGGTGGGGGGGATCACAGGGGTCATTTAATGGTTGGTCAGTTGAAGATGCAGTTCACATAAACTGCCTCCACATTTTTGCATATAATTGTGGTTAACAGCATTTACATGAATATTGCTTTGACTAAAAACATTTTTTCTATCAGATTAAAAGAATTGTTGAACCTTGCTAAAGAAAGAAACAGTCTACAGAAGGTAGAGCAGAATGTGAATAAAAAGTTGATGAGTTTTCGAGGCAAATGTATTTAATGACGGTTTGACATAATTCAAATGTTTGAAGTCATTTGATCACCACCAGTCTATTGACATCTGTTAAGAAGTTGTCATTTACTTGAGGAGAACAATTTAGTAATGATACAAATAAAAAAAGCTCTAGTTAGGTGAACTTGCCACTGTTACATAATGAAATCTTTCATAAAATGATGTTAAACTGAAATTTAAAAAAAAAATCACTAACATGCTTCAATTTCCTTTCCAGCTTCAAGCACATCATGAGGCATTACAGCGTATGGCCATGGACAGAGAGCGATTTGGGTCAGGCCTTCCCCCGCCCCATTGAGGTGACTCTTAGTGGGAAAAGTTCTGTTACTCTGTATTTATATACAAATCTATTTGGTGCAATATGTAACTTAAGAAATACACACACTTGTTCAAATCCGAAACACAGACTAGTGTTCAAAACTAAAAACACAAGACTGGTGTTCAAAATTAAGACATAAAGTGATTTTCTGAATTCAAACTCAGACTGGTGCCCAAAATGAATAAATTACAAGGCTGGTGTTCAAAACTGTAACACAAGGATGGTGTTCAAAATTAAAGCGTAGAGTAATGTTCAGAATTGAAGGACACTGTCTGATGAACAGATGAATGAAACAAGAAAAGACTGATGTGTTCTAAATGTCAGCAAACTTAATGAAAGGCAGCTCTAAAATTGTTCTAAATTTTGTGCAAGATGAATCGTACAAATGTGTGGAAGAGATAGAAAAGACGCATCAAAAAGACTGAAGAATGAACTGTATGTGAATGATTTATGATGTGCAAATAACTGCAGTTGAAGAATGGCTTATGAATGTGCTTGAGAAAAGTAGATAGAAAATAGGATGAAGATGTTATGTAAAAGTTAAATTGTTAGTGAAAAAAATGAATAGCGTCTTTTTACTCATTTCTTTGATTTAAAAAGTATAACTGACATTAAGAAATGATAAGATGAAATGAAACTGGTATGAAATATTGATTAAATCGTGTGAAGGTGATATAACACTTTTATTTTGTTTGTACATTTAAAAGTGTCTTTAACGTTTTACATGTTTTGAAACATCGTTTTTGTACTTTATGGTGATACATTGAAAAAAAAAAAGACCTATAGTGATGAAACAGTAACAAGGCCCCATTTACATACAACAAAAAACATGTTATTTTAAAATTTCAGTCTTACTTGGTAAGGGTATGTGAGTTGCTTTCCAGTTTGGAATTGGTAATTCTTAGGGATTTACCTTACAGTATAAATGTGCTTATTTTTTCTACACATGCAACAATGTTTATTGTTGTTTTGTAACAAGCATGTGTCTTGTTAATCGTATAGTGCTATATTAAAGTGAAGTTTTGTGTACAAAAAGTGCTGATTTATGATGCAGGCGCATAATACATCAAGACAATGTCAGCACCATGAAAATATATTTATTATATATCTATAAGTTTTTTTGTAGTATTCAACAAATGAATTAAAACTGATAGAAATCAAATTCCATATTGCACGAGATGTAAATCCTCCTGTGTATTTTGCTTGTGTCCTTTTTCATGACACGTTAAATAATTATTTTATTTTTTTGTTTCAGGGGTGTTTAAAGTTGTATTTTTATCTAAAATTTAAAAAAAAAAGTGGTGTGGGTAAATAATTAAGGGGTCATAATAACGGTAGATTAACCTGGGATGTATTTTACCTGGTGGGACAGCCTGCGGTGCCGGCGTGCCTCAAGGGATTCAAACTAGGCTAAGTCCTATAGAGTCAAATAAAACATCCTAGCTGTAGTTATTGTTTAACCTTTAACCTGTTAAATTTCTAAAATGGACTGGTTTATTATTCAGTCTGGGCAGTACCATTTATATTCGAAGGGATGTTCACTGAAAATTTAATGACTGAATAGCAAACAGTGCAGACCACGATACTGGTCTTGACTTGTCGCAAAGGTAGAATCACTTGCCACCAGCAGACTAAAGGTTAATAACCCTATTATACATGCTTCATGTAGTATTAACATTCTGGTGACAAATGAGATTCCATTCAGGTTAACATGAAATGTAAGTCTTCTGAGTTTTCTTGAAATTCTGTGTTTTTAAAATTTAGCAATTGCGTTTTTTCTGAGTTGTCCAGATTCAAAAATTACGGCTCTGAATGGCATTTTAATCAGTATGATAACTACTCATAGACTTGGTTGCTGCAATACATTTTCTTATGAGGAGAAATAAAATGGCTGATAAATGCTGGTGATTTGCATCTCTTAGGAATAAAGATAAATGGTATTTCTGAATAGACCTCAGTCTGAAAGTTTATATTTGTACAGTATAATGTTAAATATAATGATTTCTATCTAATGCAGTCTGGAATTGGAAGTTGATCTGTTCTCTGTTATGGAGAAAAATATGTATGATACGCATTATTGGCGGAAGATGTCTGTTTCCTGTTTATTTATTTGTTTTGCTGGCTTTTTTTTCGTAAGCTCTAGGGCGGGTTATGACAATTTCCTTGAAATGAATAATAGTAGATGTAACTAGATATGATGATCTCCCTGGAATATTGGCAGATGTGCCGAGCAGCTCTAATATATCAGGAATGAGAGTGTGGGTTAAATTGTCTCAATTTTTTTTTTTTTTTTTGGACATAGTTATGGTTTCAGTTTGTCTGAGAAAGAAATATATTTCTGATAAGATTGTTTGCTTTTTCATCGTTTTCAACAATTCTGTTAAAAGTTTCAAAAAGTGTTTCCGAGAAACCCATCCAGACAAACCCCTTTAAGGTTTTAAGGGATATTTAGAAAGAAAAGCAGTTTAAAAAAAAATAAAAATCCTATCAGTTAATGGTTATAGAAAAGATATTTCTCACTATTAATATAACATGGATAAAAAGGGTAGATTATTTTATACTAGGATGCTGTATAACGTCTGAAAATCAGTATAAACTATCATACTCCACTTTTCTTGAATTTACCACATTATGAGTTGAGTTTGGACACTGTCAAACATTTGTGGGACTTTATAATCGTACAGCGGTTATCACAGTAAGATTTTTTTTGGTGATACTTTTCTGTTTCCTGAAATTATTTGACAAAATAAAGAAAGAAGTAAGTCTGCTATTTATTTCATGGTCAGGTGCCAGATTATAATTTGAAAGGATTAAGGCATCAAAAGAAATGTCTGAGAATTTTTCTGATGTATTGTAACAAATGGAGGAAGAGTAGAAAGCAAGTCAAAACTCTGGAATATTCATAACTTTGTTTAATCTTTCAAGTTTGAGCCCTTTATTAGCCCTTCATCAGGGATACATGATAAAAATTACTCAAAATGTCTTACACAGGTTGTATGAAAAGGGTTCTTGGAGTCACATGATGTCTTTACAGATGCGTTGCTTGTCAGAAAATTGCTATAACCCGACCAACTTAACAGGGCTTGCTTAGGAATAAATATAAAAATTTTAAAAGAAATTAAACGGCAACATGTATCTTTTTCGTTGCTGCTATTTTTCGCACAATTTATTTTATCGTGTAAATTTACACATGCGATTTGTTATTATAATAAAAATACATAAAGAATTTCTTTGAAAGTTGTCTGTCCTTTGCATTGTATATACTATTGTGGACAATTTTTGTCAGTATTTTTTCGTTCTGATCTCAGAAAAATGTTTTTAGAATATATTTCTTATTTTTTAGTTTTTTGTTAAACTTGAAAAACTTTTTGGGCAGTTTTTTTGTCTTGTTTCAATAAATTTATTGTAAACTTTCTGTCATACAAGTTCAGGTTATTTTTGTAAAGAAATAATCATGGATATTCAAATTAAACATGAAAAATATCTTCTTTTTTTTTCACATGTAAATTGATAATAATATCTTATACGGCATGAATTTTAAACTAAAAAAAAAATCCTGTAAAGTGTCAACTTAAATATTGATTTATTAAAAGTATAACTCTTTAAATACTCCATTGTCGTTTTTTTTGTTAATGATTTAAAAATGGTTATTTTCATCTGATGTTAATCTGAAGGCAAGTCTCTAAAGCAACTAGTTCATATAATGAAGTGAAAATTTTCTGTGTCCTTGTATACTCACAGTTTGATAAAATTTTATAGCTATATAATCCAATTAAATTTCTTTCATTTTGATTCAAGTTGACCATTAATGGCATCTGAGCGGGTGAAATCCCAGTCCTGTGATTTCTTGCTGCCGTCTCTGTCGATACACGATAATGTCTTAGCTTTTGTTATAATAGAAAGAAGAGAGTTTTCTATCTATCTCGATTTAGGATGTTTGTTTAAACAATGCTAACAATAGAAATTAATGTATGTGGCATTTTGTACAGGTTTATTATTATTTCTGGTGATTTTTCTTATTATACCATGAGTACATTTTGCTAATCAGTGTGCGTAGTGATAAATAGTCGAGATTTTTTTTGTTATTATTATTATAATTATTCCATATTTCTGTAAATATTTGTATTTTTCAATTATGTATAACATTGTTGTCATGAAAAAATTTATCATCCTTCAAAATGAAGGCAAATTAAAACAATTCCAGTGAAAAACTCGCTTTTATTTGATTTTTCCATTTCCATTTGTTCAACATGTTCTGCTATTTCCAAAGTCCAAGGTTATGTTTGTTTGTTTTGTGTTTAATGCCGTTTTTCAACAGTATTTCAGTAATGGCTGGCAGTTAACCTAACCAGTGTTCCTGGATTCTGTACAAGTACAAACCTGTTCTCTGCAAGTAACTGCCAACTTCCCCACATGAATCAGAGGTGGAGGACTAATGATTTCAGACACAATGTCGTTTATCAAATAGTCACAGAGAACATATGCCCCACCCGAGGATCGAACTCACGATCCGTAGACCAATGCTCTACCTACTGAGCTAAGCGGGCAGAATGGTTATGAAATTTATTTTTGCAAGCCCAGCATGCAACATTTCCATTGGTTAGTTCCAAAATTTTACTCTGAAACAACCAGTCTGGCGAGTTTTTAGCCTTAGAACCAGATGACAAATAAAAAATATTTCTGTACTAAGGAGATTGGTCTGCCAAGTTACTGTTAAATTTGTGCTAAGTAGCTCTACCATCTACACAGAGACGATATGCAGAGACTGTCTGTAGGCACATACTGCCTGCATGGAAAAGCCATAATCTTCATTTCTAATTCAATATATTTTAAAATGTACTGAAGAGATAAACATAATTGTGTTTTAGGCCACTTGATCAAAGGTTGTCACAGTGACAGTCTCTGATCGAAAATGGAGAACGTTTTGGCTCACTGCAGTATAAGTTCAAAATGACCCTTATTGTTTCGAGGTGACTAGGTCAAAGGTCAAACACCAGTATACATCCATTGCACTTGCTTCACTCAAATTAATCCTGACATGCAGTCATGGGTGCAAATTTGTTTTTCAAGAAGCTTTTTTCAGAGGTGATATTTTGAGTTTCAAATAATTTGTCTAAGATGATTTCCCTTTTTAGCTTGACTATTCAAAGAATAGTCTAGCTATTCTACTCACCCTGGCATCGACGTCAGCGTCACACCTTGGTTAAAGTTTTGCATGCAAGTACATATGGCCATCATTTAAAGGCATATAGTTTGAAACTTATTTTTTCTTTTTCTAGGTCAATTACCAACCTCACTGGGTCAAGTCCAATAACTCTTGACATGTATTTTGAACAAATTACGCCACCCTTTTAAACTTAGAAAATCCTGGTTAAAGTTTTACATGCAAGTTACTATTTCCAAAACTAATGCAGATATTGAATTGAAACTTCACGTGTCTTCGGGGTTATAAAACTAGTTGATAGCATCAAGTCCCATGACTTTGACCTGCATTTTGGCCAAATAATGCTCCCTTTTGGACTTAGAAAATCCTGGTTAAAGTTTTGCATGCAGGTACATACAGCTGTTGCTAAAAGGCATATAGGTTTGAAACTTATTTTGTTTTTTCTAGATCAATTACCAACCTCACTGGGTCAAGTCCCATAACTCTGACATGTATTTTGGGCAAATTATTCCCCCTTTTGGACTTAAAAAATTCTGGTTAAAGTTTTGCGTTCAGTTTTGAGTGCAAGTTTAATTATCTGCAGAACAAATGCAGATATTGAATTGAAACTTCACATGTGTCTTCGGGGTTATAAAACTTGTTGATTGCATCAAGTCCCATAACTCTGACATGCATTTTGGTCATATGATGTCCCCTTTTGAACTTAAAACTTCTGGTTAAAGTTTTGCATGCAAGTTACTATCTCCAAAACTAATGCAGATACTGGATTGAAACTCGTATTTTAACATTTATAATATTTTCCTGCTTCTGGGACAATAGTTCGAATAGTCGAGCATTGGCTGTCTTACGGACTGGCAAAGAGCTCACTATTAAATTTCTTGACACTTCATGTTTACCATTTACAAACAAATGAAAGTACTGAACATAAAATAGAACAAGGGCTGTTTGAAAAAATCATATATCCCTATGAGAAACTGGGTATGCAATTGTCAGTCTCCAGTATGTTGTGACATTGACCTTTTGGGGTACCTCTGACCCCAAAATTTGGGGTCATCTTCGAACGGTGTCCGTAGATACACATCCTATTTATTTTGATGGTCAGTGTGACCTTAACCTTTTACCAACTGATCCCAAAAGCAATTCTAGGCCAAACATTTTTATGCCCCCCTTTCGAAGAAGGAGGGGTATATTGTTTTGCAGATGTTGGTCGGTCGGTATGTAGACCAATCCGTTTTCAGATGATAACTCAAGAACGCTTAGGCTTAGGATCATGAAAGTTGATAGGATGATTGGTCATAACCAGCAGGTGCCACCTATAGATCAATAGGTCAAAGGTTAAGGATACAGTGACCCAGAACAGTTAAACGGTTTCTGGATGATAACTCAAGAGCGCTTGGGCCTAGGATCATGAAAGTTGATAGGGTGGTTGTTCATGACCTGCAGATGAACACTATTTATTTTGAGATCAGTACGATTAAGGTCAAGGTCACAGTGACCCAGAACAGTTAACGGTTTCCGGATGATAACTCAAGAACGCTTGGGCCTAGGATCATGAATGTGGATAGGGAGGTTGGTCATGACCAGCCAATGACTCCTATTTATTTTGAGGTCAGTAGCCCAAAGGTCGAGGTCACAGTGACCAGGAACAGTTTAACGGTTTCTGGATGATAATGCAAGAACGCTTTAGCCTAGGATCACGAAAGTTGATAGGGAGGTTGGCCATGACCAGAAAATGACCTCTATTGATTTTGAGGTCAGTAGGCCAAAGGTCAAGGACACAGGGACCTGGAACAGTAAAACCGTTTCCTGATGATAACTTGAGAACACTTGGGCTTAGGATCATGAAAGTTGATAGGGCAGTTGATCAAAACCAGCAGATGACCCCTACTGATTTTGAGATCAGTACGTTAAAGGTCAAGGTCACAGTGACCCAGAACAGTTAAACGGTTTCCGGATGATAACTCAAAAATGCTTAGGCCTAGGATCATGAAAGTTGATAGGGAGGTTGGTCATGACCAGCAGATGACCCCTATATTTTGAGGTCAGTAGGTCAAAGGTCGAGGTCAGTGAACAGAAACAGTTTAACGGTTTCTGGATGATAACTCAAGACCGCTTATGCCTAGGATCACGAAAGTTGAAAGGGAGATTGGCCATGACCAGAAGATGACCTCTGTTGATTTTGAGGTCAGTAGACCAAAGGTCAACGACACAGGGACCGGATGATAACATGAGAACATTTGGGCCTAGGATCACGAAACTTAATAGGGAGGTTGATCATGACCAGTAGATGACCCATATCGACTTTTAGGTCAGTAGGTCAAAGGTCAAGGTCACAGTGACTTGGAACATTTAAAATGTGTCCGGACGATAATTTGAGAATACTTGGGCCTAGGATTGCGAAATTTAATAGGGAGGCTTATCAAGACCAGCAGATGACCCCTATTTATTTTGAGGTCAATACGTCAAAGGTCAAGGTCACTTTGACCAAGAACAGTAGACGTTTGGTCTAAAGTGACCAAATAATATCTGTTCCTTGTGCAATTACTGAATGCATCTAGTGGGGGGGGGGGGGGGCATTTCGTGTTCTGTGAGCTCTTGTCCAGTTATTGATTAAAAAACTTTTTAGCCATAAGGTCAATGTACACTTGACCCGAACAGCAATTGTCGTCTACTGATCACTGGCAATCATCCGATTAAATCTGACCAATGCACTCTCTAACTTGATCATAAACCATTTTCAGTCCTGATGTCACTGTGACCTTGTGATTTGACTTACTGCTATAAAGGTACAGGTCCAAGCCCAATCCTGTTAGTTCTCCAGTTATTGATATGAAATTGTTTTCTTTCTCGATGCCATTATGATCTTGACTTCGACCTACTGCATGAAATTTGCTACAGCTAGATCAAAGCAATCCCTGGTATTTTAATCCTCCGCAAGTGGTGGTGGTGGTGGTGGGGATTATAGGAATGGTCTCTGTCCTTCCATCCTTTCATCTTCTGTCCGTATGTAACATTATGTGTACGCTATGTATCTCTTAAACCCCTTGAAGGGAACTCGTGAGTGAGCCATGTCAGCTCAAGGTTAAGGTCACAACTTGTGGTCAAATGTTTGAGCCTTCCTTTTTGTGTCCGCTCTGTGTCTCATAAACCCCTTGAAGGAATTTTCATGAAACTTTGGTCAAATGTTCACCTTATCAAGGCAATGTGCAGAACTCGTGAGTCAGCCATATCGGATCAAAGTCAATGTCAAAGGTTGGAGCCTTCCATTTTGTGTCCACTCTGTATCATCTAAACCCCTTAAAGGATTTGAAACTTGGGCCAAATGATCACCTCATTTAGATGATGTGCAGAACTCATGAGTCAGCCATGTCTGCACAAGGTTAATGTCAAAACTCAAGGTCAAATTTTTGAGCTATGTATCTCCTAAACCCCTTGAAGGATTCTTAACCCCTTGAAGGATTTTCATGAAACTTTGGTCAAATTATCAACTTATCCAAACGATGTGCAGAACTCACGAGTCAGCCATGTTGGCTCAACTGAACCATTTTCCAAGTCCAAGAAGGGCCATAATTCGGCCAAAATATTTGACAGAGTTATGTGCTCTTGTGTACAGAAAGAGACTGATATAATGAACAAGTGATAAAAGTTTCAAAGCCATATGGCAAACAATTTATACGATATTGTAAATTTATAAAACAACACACTCAAGAAGCAGAATTATCCCAACAGAATACTTAAAGCTGCATTTGAAAAAGTATCAAGTTCTACACAAGATGAGGCTCTAATCAACACAAATACAGACATAAACAATAGCCAGGTAATACCATATGTGATCCCATATAACCCGTCCCTTCCGCATCATGGACTTACAATAAACAAATAATGGGATCTTTTGAAAAATTGTCCGACAATAACAGTCTACAAAATTTGTACAACTATAAACCTGTTCTGGCATAAGAACGACCCAAAAACCCACAGGATTCTCTTACTCATTCGTCGCTAAACAAAAAATCTTCGGATTGTAAAACAAGTAGATGTAACAGACGCAGATGTACGCATTGTAACAGTATTATTGAAAGTGATACATTTACGAGTACAAATACAGGGAAAACATTCAAAATGTTTTCGATAGAAACTGCACATCTAGTGACATTATTTTTTTAATTACAGATGCAAATATAAAATTTGATATCAGAAGTGTATGTGACCAAAGTTTTTCATCAAATGTTGCTCTTCATTTCAATTCTACTGAACCATGGAAGACTTCCTTAACTAGTATGCCGATAGACTTAGTGCATGATAACATGGATAGACTTCTCTAAGAGACATACTGGTCACAAAAAATAGATACATGCACATTACATCCAAACAGTTTGAATGCAATGTCACTTTATAAAGTCTTAAATGTAGTTTCATAAGAACTGTAATGTATTTTTTTATATGCATCATGTATATGATGTGATGCCCATTTGTTTTATACAAGTGAATTGTTAGATTTTTTATGAAACATATATACTAGAAATATATACAACATGTATACAGATACAAGATAACCGCAAAACAAAGTCTCACAGGCAGATGGCGGTGGACACAGCTACAACTTTATTGTAATAAAACCTGGATTGGGCGTACGTACGAAAATGAAAATAATTTTATGCATTAATGGAAACCTGTGAATAAATGTATTACAATGGCACTGGTTCTATCTTTCTAAAATTAAAATATGATTTTAAAACATCTGACACGTTAAGTAATTCGAAATAATGTCATAGAATTAGCATGAAATGTGCAGTTCACTTTATTCATTGTCAAATATCTAAACAAAATAAGCACACCGACCTATACATTGTTTTCACCACATTATAGGCCATATGTTTATTTGGAACTGCGAGAAGTTTCATTAAAATCTACATTGTAGAAAAAAAGCTATTTTCGAAATGTTATGAAAGTTAAGATTTTCCCATGAATTATTCAAAATGATTTTTCTCTACATTCTCTGTCTTACTCGTAAGACTGCAAAGACCATTTTGAGGGCCGAAGGAATTTGGCGGTGAAAATTAAGTGCAAAATGTTTTAAAATACCAGACAGCTATATTTCTTTCTCTCATTCTATCTCTCATTCATACAAAGACAAAGAAGATGACAATTGCGAATGAATTGCCCCGGGAACCTCCGTTAATATCCGTGATAAAACGTACATTACCGAGGATCCCCGATTCAATAAAACAGCTGACGGCACAAACATACAGAAAAATATCGGGAATTTGGCGCATGCGCGAGGGTTAAGTATTAGTTTCCCGCTCTGGTAAAGACGGCGCACGTTACTATTAAGTATAAAACATTCTATAAAAATAATGACAGGGCGATGCTCGAACAAACGAAAGCAAGGGCAGCCTTAAGCACTCGACCACGCGTGATTATTTTGATGAGAGTTTTGAGAAAGCGTGTGCGACAGGAGAGGCGAATTACGATAGAAGAATCACGATACAGAATCCGGTCTTAGAATGCAACATTCAAACAACCAATCAGTATGTGATGTTATAAAGCCCAATTCAGAGACAAGTATTAGATCTGACGTATCTGAATGCGCAGTTATAAAATTGATAGCAATCTGAGACTGGTCCCCAAATTCCCATTTGAAGAATCTTGGACCGAGGATACCGGGCCATTTACTATATATATATATATTGTTTTATTTCTACCCCCACCCCCACCAAAAAAAGGAAAAAATAAGAAGAAACACAAAAAAGCTTTTACCAGAAACCACATTAAAGTGAGAGTTAGATATATTTTGAAATTATTGAACCAGTGAATCTCTTGATGTAAATACCCCGATAATCATTTTACTGTTGCTTTTTGTGTTGTGCTGACGTTTTTTCACACTTTATTATGACCTTGATTACAAAATAACCAAAAAAACCCAGAGGCTAAAATACATCCATTGAATGGTTCCCATTTCTTCACGCACGAGCTTTACGCGAGTCTTCGCTCACAGGTCAAAACGTCGGACATAAGTTTGGCGGTTGCTGACTGACAACAATGCTAAATGTTAGAAAATGTTGCAGAAGAAATGCCGACGACGGCCTGGTAGCAGCATGTTTCATGAAAGCAGGTATGTTATAGCTTGATTACTTTAAAACTTGGTAAAAACTAGGTTTGATTCTTATATGTAGTCATGTCGAGCTGAAGGACTGTACTGACTCTGCTTGACTGGCTTGCGGAAGGTCGGTGGTTCTACCCAGGTGCCCGATCGGGCCTGAAATAATGCCCGAAGGGGCACCTGGGGTCTTCCTCCACCATTAAAGCTGGAAAGTCGCCATATGACCTACATTGTGTCGGTGTGACTTAAAATCCAACAAATAAATAAATAAATGACTCTGCTTGAAATGCTTCTCCTGACAAAAATTCGAACCTTCGATCAGTTCACCCCAGGTGTGATTCTGAGATGATAACTTCCTTTAGTTTTGTTTTAATTTATGCATCTCTTGTGCTTTTTTATTATTTTTTTTTTTGCTAGTTCATTTTTTATATTTCTCTTTCTAGCAGTTTTGAGGTCTTGACCTACAACAGCAGCTACCACATGGTTTTAGTTCCACTATTCGGAGAATAAGGGTGCTATTCTACTCGCCCGGCGTCGGCGCCGGCGTGAGCTTTCTTGGTTGAAGTTTTTCGGCAACCTTTTCTTTTCTTTGTTACTATTGTTTATATCTTATTGTAACTTAACATTAACAGTGTTTAGCATGCAAATAAAGTATTGCAGTGGCTGGGCCCATTATACCAATGGTCAAGGTCACCAAGGTGTTATACTTAGGTTATTTTTAAGGTTAAAGTTTGTTGGCAACCTTAGTTTTTCTGTCATATCTTTGTTACCATTACCATTGTTTATATTTTATTGTAACTTCGCATAAACATTGTCTAGCATACAAACAAAGTATGTGCAGGGTCCGGGTCCATTATACATAAGGTCAAGGTCACCAGGGTGTTATACTTAAGTTATTTTTAAGGTTAATGTTTTTCGGCAACCTTTATTTTTCTGTCATATATTTGTTACTAATGCTTGTATCTTACTGTAAATTCACATAAACATTGTGAAGCATACAAACAAAGTATGTGCAGGGGCTGTGCCCATTATATCGGAGGTAAAGGTCACCAAATTGTTCTACTTGGAATTATTTTCATGTTAATTTTTTTCGAAAGCTTCGTTTATAGACATATCTTTTGTATGTAAGTAAAGGTCTCTTATTGAGACATAAATTCATTTTACTGTCAAATCACTGATAGTGGAGCGCGCTTGTTAATTTGTCATTATAACATTTTAAATTGTTGTTGCCATGTCATCTTATGTTGTTATGTGCTAGAAAGGTGTTTAGGTTTGACTTACAAACTAGATCTCTTAAAAATAATGCTCGTAGTTCTTGCAATCATTGTTGATTTTTTTTATTTTTGTTCCTTATAAATTTGTTAATAATACATTGTTGGTTCAAAAGCACCTGGAGTGCTTATGTTGTATTGTTGCGTGTTTTGCCGACTCAAAATAAAATTTGTCTTATCTTATCTTATTAGCTCGACTATTCGAAGAATAAGTAGAGCTATCCTACTCACCACGGCGTCGGTGTCGGCGTCACACCTTGCTTAGGTTTTTCGTACCTGTCCACATTTTGACCAAGCCTTTTGAGATAAAGCTTTTAAACTTTCAACACGTGTGTACCATTACCTTATCCAGTTTTAGGCAAGAGTACATAACTCCAGCAAGGATTTTGGCTGAATTATGGCCCTTTTTAATTTACATTTTTTGTTAAGTTTTCGTACCAGTTCATATTTTGTATAAACTGTTTTACATATGACTTTAAAAGTTTTTATCACTTGTTTGTTATAACAATCTCTACCCAACTCTGTCAAATATTTTGGCTGAATTATGGCCCTTTTTGGACTTGGAAAGTGGTACAATTTTCGTACAAGTCCATGTTTTGTCAACATTGTTTGACATGTAGCTTTTAGACTTTGAACACTTGTTTATAATCACCTGTCAACTATTTTGGTTTAATTATTACTCTTTTTAGCTCGACTGTTCGAAGAAAAAGTAGAGCCATTGCACTCGCGCCGGCGTCGGCGTTGCCGTCGGTGAAAGTTTGTGATAAAGTCAAATATCTCTGTTACTGAGTTATTTACTATCAAAGTCTACACCAGGAGAAACAATCCCCGTAACTCTGGTTCGAATTTTGATAGCGTTATGCTCCTTTTTATCTTAGAATTATTTAGTTAAAGCTTTTGATTAAGTCAAATATCTCCGTTACGTTCAAAGCTTTTTACTTGAAACTTAAAATAGTTAAGTCTACACCAGAGAAAACAATCCTTATTACTCTGATTAGAATTTTAACTACTTATGCCCCTTTTTAACTTTGAAGTTTTAGGTGAAAATTTTATATAATGTCCAATATCCCTGTTACTGTCAAAACTATTGCTTTGAAACTTAAAGTAGTTATTTACTATCAAAGTCTACACCAGAAGAAATAATCCGTATAACTCAGATTATATATTTGATTGAGTTAAGCCCCTTTTACTGGCAAAGCTCTAATTCAGAGTCAAGCACTAAGAAAAGTCGAGCGTGCTGGCTTACGAACAGCTCTTGTTGGACTTCGATCATAGCTCAGTTTTCGTACAAGTCAGCGTTTTGTCAAAAGCATTTGACATGTGTCTTTTAAACTTTGAACACTTGTTTATCGTCATGATCTCCATCTGTAGGCAAGAGTACACAATTCTGTCAGCTATTTTGGCTGAATTATGACCCTTTTTAGCTCATCTGATTTTTTGAAAAAAAATGATGAGTTATTGTCATCACTTGAGCGGTTGTCGGCGTCGGCGTCGGCGTCGGCGTCGGCGTCTGCGTCGGCGTTGCCTGGTTAAGTTTTATGTTTAGGTCAGCTTTTCTCCTAAACTATCAAAGCTATTGCTTTGAAACTTGGAATACTTGTTCACCCTCATAAGCTGACCTCTTATAGCAAGAAACATAACTCCATCTTGCTTTTTGCAAGATTTATGGCCCCTTTTGTACTTAGAAATATCAGATTTCTTGGTTAAGTTTATGTTTAGGTCAATTTTCTCCTAAACTATCAAAGCTATTGCTTTGAAACTTGGAATACTTGTCACCATCATAAGCAGACCCTGTACATCAATGAAACATAACTCCATCTTGCTTTTTTGCAAGAATTATTGCCCCTTTTGGACTTAGAAAATCAGTTTTTGGTTAAGTTTTATGTTTAGGTCAGCTTTAATCCAAACTATCAAAGCTATTGCTTTAAAACTTGCACACACTTGGTCACCATCATAGGCTGACCTGTACAGCAAGAAACATAACTCCATCCTGCTTTTTGCAAGATTTATGGCCCCTTTTGGACTTAGAAAATATCAGATTTCTTGGTTAAGTTTTATGTTTAGGTAAACTTTTTCTCTTAAACTATCAAAGCTATTGCTTTGAAACTTGTAACACTTGTTCACCATCATAAGCTGACCTGTACAGCAAGCAACATAACTCATCTGCTTTTTGCAATAATTATTGCCCCTTTGGACTTAGAAAAATCATTTTCTTGGTTGAATATTATGTTTAAGTCAACTTTTCCATAAATATCAAAGCTATTGCTTTAAAACTTGCAACAGTTTTTCACCATCATAAGTGGACACGTACATCAAGAAACATAACTCTATCTGCTTTTTGCAAGAATGATGGCCCTTTTTAGACTTAGAAAATCATGGGTAGGACAATATTTCTATTATACAAAAAAAATCAGATGAGCGTCAGCACCCGCAAGGCGGTGCTCTTGTTTGACTTTGAAATCTGTTAATTTTTCATACCAGTTCATATTTTGCCTAACCTGTTTGCCGTATGTCGTACTGACCACTTGTTTACCATCATAGTCTACATAAGTAGGCAATATTACATAACTAGGACAAGGACTTTAGCTCAGTTATGGCCTATTTGACTTAGAAATTCGTTAAGTTTGGCAAACCATTCCATATTTTGTATGAACTTTTTGATGTATGGCTTCGAAAATTTGAACACTTGCTTACCATCATAGTCACACAATGCCGTATAGAGCAAGACTTACGCAAATCCGCGCAAATCCGCAAATACATGTACATTGCATGTACATTGTTTATCTTATCTATTTTTCGGACTAGGAGAATAGCGTTTAGTTAATAACCGTCTGTGCATGCGTTAATAAATATCATATTGCGTAGAGCCCCTTTACTCATGTATCATAAATAAAAATAATAACATTTTGAATTCGTTATACATAACTTATACCTTGCCATTCTCTTACAACACAAGTAACTGCCAAATTCTACATTCAGACACGACATATTAAAAAAAACACAACATCACAGAGAAAATGTGACCCGTAGATCTGCGCTCGCCCTACTGAGATATTTCCGAGGTCCATAGGTAATGCTATATAGCGGTTAAAATTCTACACAATATTCTGTCAAATTTGAAAAACTTTTAACTAATCGAAATTCATTTTCATGTCTTCTGTCGAACATCGGGCAATAGTTTTTACTATTGACTGGCAAGGAATTCCTGTTATGTATACTATGGTTCGATGATTTTGATAAAAAGTCATGTAAAAGTTATTTATGTAGACTAATTTGATTCTTTGACTTTCAGATGGCGTCATCGGTTTTAACCAGCATCGAGTATTGTGTTTTTACAAGCGGCATGCAGATCGGAAGAGGAAGGACTAGCAACGCGTACAAGTTCTGACTGAGTGGTGCAAGTACAGCATACGTATTGAACTGCGGAGGTAATATAGCTTTAAACTGTATTTTATGACACAGCAATATTAAATACAACTCTTTGGCTATTTTAACTTTTAACATAACTTATACCTAGCCATTCTCTTATTTGATAATGTGTGCTATTAAACAGACTAGGCTTCAACACAGATTTATTGGGCTTCAGTAGGCTCTAAAAGACTTATAAATCTTGAAGACGAAAATGTGTTCACAGCTGTTTTTCGCAGTATTTTAGTACAGTTAGCCTAACCAGCTTTCCTGGAATCTGTAGCAGCACAAGTAACTGCCAAATTTTACATTCAGACACGACATATTAAAAAAACACAACATCACAGAGAACATGTGACCCGTAGATCTGCGCCCGCCCTACTGAGATATTTCCGAAGTTTTGCAATAAAACAATTATTAACCGGCAAAACATTCAATAACATAGCATCGGTCCATAGGTAATGCTATATAGCGGTTAAAATTCAACACAATATTCTGTCAAATTTGAAAAACTTTTAACTAATCGAAATTCATTTTCATGTCTTCTGTCGAACATCGGGCAATAGTTTTAACTATTGACTGGCAAGGAATTCCTGTTATGTATACTATGGTTCGATGATTTTGATAAAAAGTCATGTAAAAGGTTTTTATGTAGACTGATTTGATTGTTTGACTTTCAGATGTCGTCATCGGTTTTAACCAGCATCGAGTATTGTGTTTTTACAAGCGGCATGCAGATCGGGAGAGGAAGGACTAGCAACGCGTACAAGTTCTGACTGAGTGGTGCAAGTACAGCATACGTATTGAACTGCGGAGGTAATATAGCTTTAAACTGTATTTTATGACACGGCAATATTAAATACAACTCTTTGGCTATTTTAATTTTAACATAACTTATACCTAGCCATTCTCTTATTTGATAATGTGTGCTATTAAACAGACTAGGCTTCAACACAGATTTATTGGGCTTCAGTAGGCTCTAAAAGACTTAAAAACCTTGAAGACGAAAATGTGTTCACAGCTGTTTTTCACAGTATTTGAGTACAGCTAGCATAACCAGCTTTCCTGGAATCTGTAGCAGCACAGGTAACTGCCAAATTCTACATTCAGACGCGACATATTAAAAAAACACAACGTCACAGAGAACATGTGACCCGTAGATCTGCACTCGCCCTACTGAGATATTTCCGAAGTTTTGCAATAAAACAATTATTAACCGGCAAAACATTCAATAACATACCATCGGTCCATAGGTAATGCTATTTATTATATACCTATATAAATTCTGTAAAAAATCGGCTTGTATTTCACAAGTAAATATGAACAGACAGGCCAAAATTCCGTATTGTACCTTTCAAATTCCGTATTGTACCTTCCGTATTGTATGCTGCCGGACTATTTTCATTAATATGCATGATCCGACACATTTCTATAAAGAGCGCACATAAAACTTCAGTAAGTTCCATTTAACATCGATAAACATTGAAGATTTCATTCAAGATCAAAACAAGAATCAAAATGGTAAAGGTATATAATAAAAGGGTCATTATAACAGTAGCTAGATCTGGGACTTTGTATTCGGCTCTCGTGGATTTTGCCAGGACGAATCACACTCGGCGCTTGCGCGCCTCGTGAGATCCGATCTGGCAAAATCCACTCGAGCCGAATACTGCATCCCAGATCAAGCTACTGTTATAATAACCCTATTATATCGGTTAAAATTCAACACAATATTCTGTCAAATTTGAAAAACTTTTAACTAATCGAAATTCATTTTCATGTCTTCTGTCGAACATCGGGCAATAGTTTTTACTATTGACTGGCAAGGAATTCCTGTTATGTATACTATGGTTCGTTGATTTTGATAAAAAGTCATGTAAAAGTTATTATGTAGACTAATTTGATTCTTTGACTTTCAGGTGACGTCATCGGTTTTAACCAGCATCGAGTATTGTGTTTTTACAAGCGGCATGCAGATCGGGAGAGGAAGGACTAGCAACGCGTACAAGTTCTGACTGAGTGGTGCAAGTACAGCATACGCATTGAACTGCGGAGGTAATATAGCTTTAAACTGTATTTTATGACACAGCAATATTAAATACAACTCTTTAGCTATTTTAAAAACTCGCAATGAAATATGAATTACTGTGGTCGTGGTCAACTTCTGCTCACTCCAACCCCACGTTCATTACGTAACACTGTTAGAATATTATACGAAAACTGCTGTAAGCATAAGATAAGCAATTCAGTTATGAAATCTTAGCTTCTGTTACTCAGGCTTTAGCTCGACTATTCGAAAAATATTGAGTGCTATGTAGTGCTATTCTACTCTTGGGCGCCACACCTTAGTTAATGTTTTACTTGTAAGATCATGACTTGTATTCGCAGTCACAGTCATCGTGTATATTGTAACCATCATGTTAGCTAAGTTAGCTAACCCGGGACTAAATTTAAAGTCATGCAACGTACTTTTAAGTTTTGTGTGCAAAAACCCACATGTCATTATACTTTGTTAATGGATGTTTATTTCCACAACTGTGTAAGCTCAAACCTTAAGGTGATTCGCGAGTTTCCTACGAAAAGAAGTATGAGATATAAGACTGATATTAAGTCTGTATGTACTAACATCTCCTGTCTTTCATTTGGAGAAAAAAGAAAATCGTTCCGAGTCCACATTTCCTTTGAGGAGCGCCACCTTGCGGCACATGTATTTTTTAAGGGAAATCGCCGTTTTTAGTTCATCTGATTTTTTTGAGAGAAAAAAAAGATGAGTTATTGTCATCACTTGATCGGCGTCGGCGCCGGCGTCGGCGTTGCCTGGTTAGGTTTTATGTTTAGGTCAGCTTTTCTCCTAAACTATCAAAGCTATTGCTTTGAAACTTGAAACACTTGTTCACCATCATAAGCTGACCCTGTACAGCAAGAAACATAACTCCATTCTGCTTTTTGCAAGATTTATGGCCCCTTTTGTACTTAGAAAATATCAGATTTCTTGGTTAAGTTTTATGTTTAGGTCAACCTTTTCTCCTAAACTATCAAAGCTATTGCTTTGAAACTTACAACACTTGTTCACTATCATAAGCTGACCCTGTACATCAAGAAACATAACTCCATCCTGCTTTTTGCAATAATTATTGCCCCTTTTTGACTTAGAAAATCGGTTTTCTTGGTTAAGTTTTATGTTTAGGTCAGCTTTCCTCCTAAACTATCAAAGCTATTGCTTTAAGACTTGTAACACTTGTTCACCATCATAAGCTGACCCTGTACATCAAGAAACATAACTCCATCCTGCTTTTTGCAATAATGATGGCCCCTTTTGGACTTAGAAAATATCAGATTTCTTGGTTAAGTTTTATGTTTAGGTCAACCTTTTCTCTTAAACTATCAAAGCTATTGCTTTGAAACTTGCAACACTTGTTCACCATCATAAGCTGACCATGTACATCAAGAAACATAACTCCATCCTGCTTTTTGCAATAATTATTGCCCCTTTTGGACTTAGAAAATCAGTTTTCTTGGTTGAGTATTATGTTTAAGTCAGCTTTTCTCATAAACTGTCAAAGCTACTGCTTTAAAACTTTCAACAGTTTTTTACCATCAGAAGCGGACGCTGTACATCAAGAAACATAACTCTGGCCTGCTTTTTGCAAGAATGATGGCCCCTTTTAGACTTAGAAAATCATGGGTAGGACAATATTTCTATTATACAAAAAAAATCAGATGAGCGTCAGCACCCGCAACGCGGTGCTCTTGTTTCTGTAATAATCGCATTAAAATTAATGTTATTACATTTTTTAAACTGAGGAATATAGCTAAATTCAATGTTATTGTTTACATGTTGCATTTTGTAAATTACTTCATTTGGAAAATGCTTAAATAAGGAGAAATCCGTAGTAGGGGTAGGGAAAAATAGCAAAAGTATTCAATGTATTTCATGGCCGTTTAGCCGAAATAAAATAAAACGGAACGGTCAAAGTTCTTGATTTTCAAATATATTCTTCTTTAATCATCTCTGGACAAGAAAATGAAATAAAAATAGGGGATCTTCACGGCAGATTTTTTTGTAAATTTACTTTTTATTTGTTTTGGTAATCTAAATATTGTGACGTTGATACGTCATTTATGGTGTTAACGTCACACAAACGTTTTGTTCATTATGTCCTTTAAAGATACATTTTTGTATATACAGGATGATGAAAGTACACAAAAAATGAAATATTTTTACTAAATAGATTCACATTATTTACAGTGTTAAGTAATTTACAATCTAAGTATATTATCTAGAAATATACTTCAATGTCAGTTCAATGGCGCCAGACCAGAAAAATGCCTCTGTACATGTTATAACCTACCCCTAGGTATTCTATAAGAACCATGGCCATGAAGGGGAAAATATACTAACCCGTTTCAATCGCACATTTCATACCTAAAACGCGCAGTTTGGTAAAAGTGTACTATGGATATCAAACAAGTGGTAATTCATCTTTTATTGTGTACCGGTCATATTTCTTCAATACTTCTTACCTTAGAAAAACAACGCGTAGTTCTAAGGTAAAACAACGCGTAGTTGATAGTTTTTTTCAACGTTTCACAAAAAACTTGCTTGAACTTTCCCTGGTGAAGTTCCGTTCTAGATTACAAAACCATTCTGATTGGCTGTTGTGAAAATGTATGTCAATCGTCATTTTACTACACGTGTTCGCTAAAATGTGAAAATGCAGCATAAATGTGGAAAATGAATAAAATAAACAGAACAGATGTAGACCAATGTATGATTTCAAATTAAATATCATATACAAGATGAATTTCATTCATCATTTCGAGTAAATGGTGGTTTTATTTATTTATTAGTTTTATCCGTCTTTTAAATTTTTTTGAAACACCAAAAGAAATGCACGAGATGAAATCATAATAGTTACTTTTTATGATATTACATTCAGCACTGGAATACCATACTTCGATTTTGGAAGAGAACACATCAAATAAGAATGATCCCAATTTGCCGCCGAAATTCTACAGTCGAAACTTTTTGTATGTACAACGGAGAACCATGACGAAAGTGCGTTTCCTTGAAAACATCTGACAGAAACAGTGGGTCTGAACAATGAACGCATGCCTCTAAACTTTTCGAAAGCAGCCTCAGTTAAACCACCAGCTTCCCATCCTAAAATATCGTCTGCGTCGGCTATATCTTCTTATATTATTTTCTGAATGCTTTGAAGCAAAATGAATTGGAGTTTTATTTTTTTTATGTCGTTTTGAAGCAAGTTTTCCCTCAATACGGTTTGCATTGTGCATTCACGTTGACGTTATAAATTTAATTATTTTGCACTAAGCGGCACCGAAATGAGCTTTATTCAATAAACCGTTTCAAGTTCACAGACTGAAGTACATTTTTACCGTGTAAGATGCATTATCTCGATTATCCATCATCTGCTTTAGGATTCCATATAGAACATATAAAATAAACACACATTGATTTTATTTATTGAAAATATTCAATATAGGTTTAAAAAGCAATAAATATAATACACAATTAGAATATAATGAAAATCAAAATCTCTAAATAAATTTATATATCATAACAAAAAAGAAACATATTGATGTTTCTGCCACTGTTCAAAATGTTCCTTTTCGTTAAAAATATATTTCATTTTTGTCAGGAAAGCAGTTTCACCACATTTCGTATCTGCTAAACAGTAGGTTCGTTGTTAGCTAGTCACTTGAAATATTGAAAAGCAATAAGGAATGTCGTTCAGTTTCGCACTTAAACATTTCATACAGAAGGTAAAATGAGCCGCGCCATGAGAAAACCAACATAGTGGCTTTGCGAACAGCATGGATCCAGAACAGCCTCCGCATCCGCGCAGTCTGGTCAGAATCCATGCTGTTCGCTAACAGTTTCTCTAACTGCAATAGACTTTGAAAGCGAACACCATGGATCCTGACCAGACTGCTGGTCGCAAAGACACTATGTTGGTTTTCACATGGCGCGGCTCAAATGTAAATTTGCAAATCACTCCTTTTATTCTTTTTTCTTGTCGGGGAATAATAAAAGAAACCTATCTTTGAAAATAAAGAATTTTGACCGCTCCGTTTTAATTCATAGCGGCTAAACTGATAAGATTATTTTTTAACCCCCGCCCCCTGAACTAACCCTTGAATACGGAGCCAGATACGCGAGTTATGCAAGATTAAAGATTTTCATAAAAAATCAACCACTTTTACCATTTTCAGTAGTTATAGTACATGTTTTAGCGCGAAATATTCACATTTTGTGCCAAACTTGGTGAACATGAACATGTTGAAAAATTTCACCAAAACTGTGGGCAAGTAGCTTTAACTGACTATGACATACATTACTAGATAATATACTTTGACTGTAAAATACGCAACAATGTACATCATGTGAATATATTCAAATAAAAACGATTCTAAAGATTTTTTATGAACTCTGAAGGTCCTGTTTATATCAATGAAAGACATAATGAAATCAGCGTTTGCGCGACGTTAACGCCGTCATTGGTGTATCAATGTCACAATATTTAGATAACCAAAACTAATAAAAAGCAAATTTACAAAAAATCCGCCGTGAAGACCCCCTATTTTTATTATATTTTCTTATTCAGAAATGATTAAAGAAGAATATATTTGAAAATCAAGAACTTTGACGTTCCGTTTTATTTTATTTCGGCTAAACGGCCATGAAATACATCGAATATTTTCGCTATTTTTTCCCACCCCTACTACGGATATCTCTTTATTTAAGCATTTTCCAAATGAAATAATTTACAAAACGCAACATGTAAACAATAACATTGAATTTAGATATATTCCAGAGTTTGAAAAAATGTAATAACATTAATTTTAATGCGATTATTACAGAAAAAAGGCGATTTCCCTTGAAAAATACATGTTCCGCCAGATGGCGCTCTTCAAAGGAAATTTTGACGATTTTCTTTTTTCTCCAAATGAAAGACAGGAGATGTTAGTACATTAGGACCTAATATCAGTCTTATATCTCTTACTTCGAAAGTTTGGTAGGAAACCCGCGAACCACCTTAAACAATACGTAAACCTTAAACTAATTACTATATAAAAATGTCTTAGATTTTCGTCCGATCCCTGATCTGTTAACATATTTCATTAATAAATCAATATTTCTAAGTGAGAAAATTAATCGTTCATAGAGGTATTATTTTTGTTTAGCTCGATCGATTTTAGCTCGACTTTTCGAAGAAAAGGTAGAGCTATTGCACTCGCCCCGGTGTCGGCGTCGGCGTCGCCGTTGGTTAAAGTTTTTTTATAAAGTCAAATATCTCTGTTACTATCAAAGCTATTGACTTGAAAGTTAAAATAGTTATTAACTATCAAAGTCTCCACCAGGAGAAACAATCCCAATAACTCTGGTTTGAATTTTGACAGAATTATGCCCCTTTTTTAACTTAAGAATTTTTGGTTAAAGTTTTTGTTAAAGTCAAATATCTCTGTTATTATCAAAGCTTTTGACTTGAAACTTAAAATACTTATTTACCATCAAAGCCTACACCAGGAGAAACAATCCCCATAACTCTGATTTGAATTTTTACAGAACTATGCTCCTTTTTAACTTGAGTTTTATTGTTAAAATTTTTGATAAAGTCAAATATCTCTGTCACTATTAAAGCTTTTGACTTCAAACTCAAAATAGTTGTTTACTATCAAAGTCTACACCAGATGACACAATTCCCATAACTCTGATTGAATTTTGACAGAATAATACCCCTTTTTAACTTAGAATTTTTTGTAAAGTTTTTTTTATAAAGTCAGATATCTCTGTTACAATTAAAGCTATTGACTTGAAACTCAAAATAGTTATTTGCTATCAAAGTCTACACCAGAAGACACAATTCCCATAACTTTGATTGAATTTTGACAGAGTTATGTCCCTTTTTAATTTGGATTTTTTTCTGGGAAAGCTCTAATTCAGAGTCAAGCACTGAGAAAAGTCGAGCGCGCTGTCTTACGGACAGCTTTTGTTAGCTCACCCTAGCATTGGCGTCGGCGTCACACCTTTCTTTAAATTTTGCTTGTAAGTACATATGGCTATCATTTAAAGGCATATAGCTTTGAAACTTTTTTTTTCTTTTTCTAGCTCAATTACCAACTTCACTGGGTCAAGTTCCTTAATTCTGACATGTATTTTGAGCAAATTATGCCCCCTTTTGGACTTAGAAAATCCTGGTTAAAGTTTTACATGCAAGTTACTATCTCCAAAACTAATGCAGATATTGAATTGAAACTTCACATGTGTCTTCGGGGTTATAAAACTAGTTGATAGCAGCAAGTCCCATAACTCTGACCTGCATTTTGGCCAAATTATGCCCCATTTTGGACTTATACAAAATGTACTTTATGATGTTTATATTGAAACTCATTACACTACAACAAGTAAATCTGAAAGCTGTGCTTTTGTCCGAGTCTGTCTTTTATAACTGGAAACATTTTGTACTAAATTTCGATGAAAATGTAAATGCAAACACGATTTCTGACACGTTCGATCATATCAGAACTCTATATAGTTTGGTAATAGTTGCCTAAATTTTTAGCTTATTTTAGTATACGAGGTACGCAGAGCTATCCTACACGCCCTAACGTCGGCGTCCTTCCGGGTCCGCACCTTGGTTAAAGTTTTGATGCGCTTTCTCTTTATGTCTATCATTACTTGATGGAATTGATTTAAACTTAAAAATTATTCCTCATCATCACCGACATCATATGACAGAAACTCTTGCACTTGTAAATGTTTACATGAATTATCACCCATTTAAAAATTCCTTAGAATTTCAGGTTAAAGTTTTGGTGCACTTTCTACCTCAGTTATAACTAAACAGATTTGATTCAAACTGAAAACAGTTGATTGACATTATCATCCACATGATGTGACACAAGGTCCATAACTCTGGAACCAATTTTTCATGGATTTTGCCCCTTTTTACTTAGAATTTTATGTTAATTTTGATGCATTTTCGCTATATCTCTGTTATTACAAAAGGGATTTGATTCAAACTTAATATAAATGTTCAGCATCATCACCTACATCATTTGACACAATAGTCATAACACTTGCATCTATATTTTTATATTATCCCCTTGTTTACTTAAAAGTTTTGGTAACAGTTTGGATACACTTGGATACACTTTCATTCTATCTGTTATTACCAAACAGATTTGATTCAAATTTAAATAGGTGTGCCACATCATCGCCCACATTAATTGACACAAGGATCATAATTACACCAATAGTTTAGGAATTACTCCCTTTATACTTAAAAATTCAGGTTAAAGTTTTGATTTATTTTCACTATATCTCTGTTAGTACCAAATAGATTTGATTCAAACTTAGAATAGTTATACCACATCATCACCCACGTCATATCACACAAAGGCCATAACTCTTGCATCAGTATTTCATTAATAATGCCCCTTTTTAGCTAGAATTTCATGTTAATTATGGCGATTAAAACTTAAATGAGTTCTTCCACATCATTCTTCTCATCATATGGCACAGTCAGTAACTCTGGTGCAAAATTTCATTAATTATATCCTGTTTTTACTTATAATTTCAGTTTAATTTTGATGCCTTTTCAGTCTGTAGTTACTAAATGGATTCAATTAAACGCTGTCGAATGTAGGTGAGAGGTTGGTTGATATTGCCGCTGTCAAATCAAGCTCCATACAAAGCTAAAACCCTGGACCTTCTGGCTAGGAGTACAATTTACACTATCCTACTGGATCTGTAATAGAGTGGGTCTTAGTTTTTCGAAAGGGACATACAGACAAAACACCAGTAAAAGTAAGATGCACACGAGAAATTCATGCAGTTTCAATTGTTTTAAGTTTGACATTAATAACTATACCATTACAATTTTGTTATGGAATTCTAATTGTAAATAAAAACTGGAAATGTACGGTGAAAAATGATGATGATTATCATGCGTAGAAATGAGTTATTTTATATTGCATTTAAAATCATGTAATAATAACACTATTTGATAAGGTAAGAGAAACTTCCTTAGACGGAGATAACGGAAATACAAGAGGTTAGATTCAACAAATGCGACAAAATCCTAGTTTTGGTTTTAAAACAGGTTGACATGAGTAGGGCAATTACGGTTTTAGAATGATCTAAATTAGTGTAAGTGGTATGCTAGTACTTGTATTCGCTATTTTTTACTTGAATTTGCTGAGTTCAAAAACGTACGCTAGAGTCTCTATATACGAGATGGCAATATTTTTTTCCAAAACAAATTTTGGATGTTGAAGGCCAATCATGTAAGAAGTAAAGATATGCAATAAATGTCATAGGTCTACGTTATAGAAGAAGAGTAATCTGCCCTTGAAAACATAGTTTTTCCCCCCCCCCCCCAAAAAAGTGCTGTTTTCAAGGGTAGATAACACTTCCAATATAAGTGAGCTATGACTTATTGTTTCTTAGATGATTGTCCTTCAATATCCAGTTTGAAGAAATTCTATTATTTAGAAGAAAATCGCCCATTTCGTATACAGGGACTCTAGCGTACGTCTAAGTTTTGATACATTTTCAAACAGTTGTTCAAAGTGACTTAGTCATCACACAGATCATATGACATAAGGCTAATAATTGCAGGTTCAAATTTTGATTCATTTTCTTTCTGTCTCTAATATCACTTACTGAGTGAGTGAATTCAATTCAAACTTAAAATAATTACTCCACTTCATCACCCGCATCATATGATACAAGGGCCATAACTGGTACCCAAGTAGTCCATGAATTATGCCAGAATTTCAAGTTTAAATGTTGATGCACATTCACTTTATTTCTTACTACTGAACTGATTTGATTTTGATTAAAAGTAGCTGTTTCTCGCCATCATTATTATCATATTTAACATAACTATGAAAACTGTGGTTCATGAATTACGTTTCTCTTTTACTTAGATTTTCATGGTTAGCTAAAATAATGAACTAGCTTACCTCGCTGGCGTCTGCATTGGCGTTCCGATTTGGTTAAGTTTTGAAAGTTAATCTCAGTAACCGCTAGTGTAAATACAAAATGTAGACTGAAACTTCACACACTCGTTCACTTTAAGGGGCAGTCGTGGTCAAGAGGTTAAGGTCGCTGACTTTTAATTACTGCATGTATTAACTTTATCACCTGGCTTGGATTTAGATTTTTTGTTTTCATTTGAGGAAGTCAACTGTCGAAGTTACTTTAAACATCTATAATCAAATTTGCAAACTTTTGCAAAATTTTCATACTAGAGATTAACATGGACAGCTTTTTTTGTAACATTTGACCAGGAAAATATCAACACAGGGCTGTTTTCATTCTCTCATTTTCCCAATATTTTCCTATAATTTATTTTTAAGTTCATCGTTATATCAAATATTTCTCACTATCAGTTATCTGAATGTTACAAATACAAGTTATATCATTTTCATTTTAGGCCTAGTATAATCTCAATTGCGAAGGGCCAACCATCTAATGTTGTCAATCTATTTAAAACTTGCAGCCCGATCCTTCAAATTGTTTTTGCATATAATTTTATACCCATGCACTAGAGCTCTATGAACTTCTAAAATTTTGTTCACCTTTGCATTCACTTGTTAAAAGTTGTATTGCCATAAAATAAAATGTGATTAAACGTCCATTATACACATAGAGGAGCAACTTGGACAGCAAAAATGTGCCCACATCTGATGTTCCCAAATATAATTAGATTTGTATTTATTTAGTTGTTTCATACGATTTTTAGCTCGACTATTCGAAGAATAGGGGAGCTATCCTACTCGCACCGGCGTCGGCGTGAGCGTGAGCGTCACACAAATGTTAAAGTTTGCGTACCACCCCAAATATTTTCAAAGTCCATTGAGATATTGCTTTCATATTTTGCATACTTGTTTACCATCTTGACCCCAGTCTGTAAGAAGGAGGAGGCAACTCTATCAAGCATTTTGACTGAATTATGGCCCCTTTTCGACTTAGAATAAATGTTAAAGTTTGCGTACCACCCCAAATATTTTCAAAGTCCATTGAGATATTGCTTTCATATTTTGCATACTTGTTTACCATCTTGACCCCAGTCTGTAAGAAGGAGGAGGCAACTCTATCAAGCATTTTGACTGAATTATGGCCCCTTTTCGACTTAGAATAAATGTTAAAGTTTGCGTACCACCCCAAATATTTTCAAAGTCCATTGAGATATTGCTTTCATATTTTGCATACTTATTTACCATCTTGACCCCAGTCTGTAAAAAGGAGGAGGCAACTCTATCAAGCATTTTGACTGAATTATGGCCCCTTTTCGACTTAGAATAAATGTTAAAGTTTGCGCACCTTCCCAAATATTTTCAAAGTCCATTGAGATATTGCTTTCATGTTTTGCATACTTGTTTACCATCATGACCCCAGTCTGTAAAAAGGAGGAGGCAACTCTATCAAGCATTTTGACTGAATTATGGCCCCTTTTCGACTTAGAATAAATGTTAAAGTTTGCGTACCTTCTCAAATATTTTCAAAGTCCATTGAGATATTGCTTTCATATTTTGCATACTTGTTTACCATCATGACCCCAGTCTGTAAAAAGGAGGAGGCAACTCTATCAAGCATTTTGACTGAATTATGGCCCCTTTTTGACTTAGAATATGCTTATTGTAATGTTAAAGTTTTACTCATTGCTTATATTATACCAAGCACTGAGAATAGTCGAGCGCGCTGTCCACTGACAGCTCTTGTTCGTTATATCATTGATTTTGTAAAGATAGCTGTAAATCAGCGACAGATACGTTACACTGCGAATTTTCATTAAAATATACTTTAATATAACACATTTATAACTATATTTGTGTCTGTTATTTACCTGTTCACACGGTTTGATAAGAAATGAAGTTATTTATATATTATATTTCATAAAATTAAATTGTATGAGAAAATAACATAATTTACACAAATATCAGTTGTCATAAAGCGCACTTCTAGTGCTGCAAATCTATAGAGATTTAGAGCACCGAACTGGTCTACGTGTTGCAACAGAAAGTTTTTTATATCAAAATGTTTGTCAGGGTCTCTAGTTTCAGGAACTGCTATTCATTAGGTTTGATCTGGACGAAAAGTTGAGAACTCCAAGATGGCCGCCAAGATGGCCGCCAAACACAAATATTTATCGAATATTCATATTCACTAATTTCCCTTACCACTATTGAGTTTCAAATTATTTACATCATCTTAAAAGTAAGAAATAATGTTACTCATGGGATATAAGTGTACTTTGTTACTATTTTGTCGCTTTTTATTACTTTTGTCACGTAAGATATGCTAAATTAAGCTTAAAAATAAAAGGTTGGGGTAAACAGTTTCATGTTTGTTTTAAAACAGAACACACAAACATATGTTATTTTCATTTGAAATTAATGAACAGTGTATTTTTTCACATAAGAACGAAAAAACTCGGGTTATTCTACGATAAATCACACTTGGGAACTTATTATTTCGATTCTAACACGACATACTAGTATCAACAATGTTAAAAGAAATGATAACTACTTTTTATGACCATACTACGCACCTGGATCGGATGACTTCATTGCACGCGAGTGGTTTATTGCAGAGTAACCCGAGATAGATTTTGCTCTACATGTATGTAGGTTATTTGCTGGTCGTGTTAGAATGTGTGTTTAAATAATGGTCTCTGGTTTTCTAATTGTCCAGCTAATTGTCTAATACGACCAGCAAATAACCTACATACATGTAGAGCAAAATCTATCTCGGGTTATTCTACAATAAACCACTCGCATGCAATGACGTCATCCGATCCAGGTGCGTAGCACGCTCGTAAAACGTAGTTACCATTTTTTTCCAACACTGTTGTACTAGTATGTCGTGTTAGAATCGAAATAACAAGTTTCCAAGTGTGATTTATCGTAGAATAACCCGAGTGTTTCGTTCTTATGCGAAATATTATATCACTCTGTGATATATTCTTACGCATAAGAACTCAAAACTCGGGTTATTCTACGATAAACCACGTTTGGGAACTTATTATTTCTTAAATAATGTAGCATAGGAGTTAGAATACATTTATTGATTAGCACTTTAATGCACTTTTTACATATCTTAGCATATGTTAAATGCTTGACCCCAGTTCATTGATACATTCGTAACTATCAATAATTATAAGACATAGCGATGAAAAAAAATGTAGATATATTTTTTGACTATCTGTGTTACTGCGAAGGAAAAAAAGTAACATTACAGAGTTACGTGTTATATACTGAACTGCTTTTGATCTTTACTCTAGAGTTAGAAATGGGTTGATACATATGTTTAAAATTAAATCTAAAAGTAACAAGAAAGCAATAATTGTCTAGGAAACTGCTTGTTCTGGAAGAAAAGGTAAAGCACTTTCTTAAACAGGATATTTATTTTACAAACAAGAGGCAATCTGTATGTAGTTCAGATTATCAAAGAGATGCTTACGTGACTGATATAAACGATCGATACCATAAACATTAGAACTAGTTTAATATCCTCCTAGTTTAGATTTTCATTGTCTTGAGTTGTTTTTGGAGGTCATTATATTAAAAAAATCTAACTTAATAATCTCGAATGTGATTAGATTTGATGGGAACCTTCTTACTGATAATAGATATATTGGATATTATTTTCCCAATGGCTCTATTTGTTGCAAGCATTCTCTTGCCTGGTGTTCTTTCCTTTTAAATATATGTACAAGCAATATTGAATACATGTTCATATGTTTTACAAAGTGCAAGGATACATACGTTATAGCCGGTAACGTATGTACTGATGTTTTCTAATGCCTGCAATTTGTTACTGATTTGCTTTTTTGTATACCACTGTTATTCTTTAACGGGTTATACCAATCAGTGTGTAGAAACATACCAAAGGTGTAGAAACACTACATGAAATGCACTGTATGAATATAGAAATATAACAAAATTTCCTCATGAATATCTGGCCACCATTTTTAGTTTAAATATACCAACATATTCTGCATTTCGTCCTTGATTGTTGGCAAAATGTTTCTAATGTATATCCTTATTTGTCTGCATATTTCGCGAATATATTCAGCACAAAATCTGTTATCTATAGCCTTAATATACAAACAAAATGACAATCCTTTGTATTTCAGCGTTTTCTCAGTAACGTATGTATCGATACTTACGTTACTTCAAATACTAATTATTACAGCAGTGAACACTCTCTTCAGTGTGCCATAATTTTTGTTTCACAAGTTTGGGGTTGGTGAAAATTTCAGAGATGACTCTTTATATGTTAAACTGTGTTAACAATTCAAAATTTCTAGAACATTTCTTTTTCTTTTTATTACCAATTATCATTTCAGCCTCATTAGTGACATTGGCTGTAAATTCAGCATAAAATGATCATAATATTTCACAAAAAGCAAATATCATTAGAAAACAATGTGTACCTTTCTAAAACTAAGTTCTTACAGTAGGTTCCTTTTAAGTTATAAACATTTTAGTGCTTGAGAACAGTCAAATCTCTACGAGGGCTGTTCAGAAATAACGTAGCCAATTTGCTGTCAAAAGCTACATTTTGTGTATAGTGCAATGCGAGATATATGATTCGCAATTTTTGTGTACTTCGGTCATATAGTTTTTGTAACATTTTTGTTGACATGCGAAGCGCGTAGAACTAGTGTTTGAATTACTTACAATAGCTACGTGTACGCGTAACCTGCACAGTCCCTTTTAGTATATGCGATCGCTAATGTTCGCACTGGATATAGGTAATGACAATGAGCTCGGATAACGAATAGAAAGTTACCACATTGTTTATGCCAGAAAACAGATATGATATTTGATACATTATAAAATTGGATCAACAAAACAATATATGCTGGAATACAGTGCAATTTATTATCAATTTAATGATAATATGTCAAGAAGTATATATCCGTAAACATTTTGTTCAGCATGACCCCAACTTCAAAATACTTATTTAATATTTACATGCTTCTTTTTTGAATACGACTCATTTCGCATTTATACATTGTGTACATTTGTTGTAAATTATACACCATTAATCTGGACTTCATTAGCAAAACTCAACTGTTAACAAGAGGACATAACTCTGTCAAAATTCAAATAAGAGTTGTGGGTATTGTTTCTCCTAGCGTAGACTTTGCATTTTCAGTCACATTGCATTTGCACCCCCTCCCCTTTTACTAGGAGTAAGTTATTGTACCCACCATTATTTTGGCCGCCGTGTGTGTTTGTCTTTTGTACTTGGATCTGCACTGCTGTGGTTTAAATTACATTGTTGGGTTACTGCGTTTAAGGAATGTGGCTTTCCCTTTTGAATATTCCTCCTTGCTCCACTTTCCCCCAACATTTTATCTATCCCTTACCCCTCCGCCTTTTTTCTGTATTTTGCATAGTTATAATTAAAATGTACTTGTTGGGTTTTTGAAGCAACCCGTCTACAATATTTTTCCGTTACAGCATCTTTTTGTTGTGGGTTTACTTTGCGATGCATGGTTCTATGGCTGTGTTTGGGGTGTTTGGGGTGCTCTGTGCTTCCGAAAAATCTACTCTTACCTTTTATCTTTGTTAGTAAATAACTGTTTTAAGTTTCAAGTCCAAAGCTTTGATAGTAACAGAGATATTTGACTTTATCAAAAACTTTAACCAAAAGAATCTAAGTTAAAAAGGGGCATAACTCTGTTAAAATTCAAATATGAGTTTTAGGGGATTGTTTCTCCTGGTGTAGACTTTGATAATGAATAACTATTTAAAGTTTCTAGTCAATAGCTTTGATAGTAACAGAGATTTTGGACTTTATCAAAAACTTAAACCAACGCCGACGCCGGCGCCGGGGCGAGTACTATACATAGCGCTACTTTTTCTTCGAAAAGTCGAGCTAAAACTGGTTATTGATCGCACCCAAGGCTGTCATTAGCGCTTTATACTGTATCTTTGTAGAAAGATTAGAAATAATTTAGTAGGCTAAGGGTTTATTACATAGACTAAATATTTAAAGTTGACAGGTGGCATAAACCTATCCAATTCCTTAAACTGAATGAAAATGTCACTATTGCAATAATTAAAGGATGAGTTTAATTTTGTTTAAGAATGCTCGCACTTAATGATTTCAGGAAAAAAATACATAAAGAAATATATCTGGTCAATACTAAGTACGCCGAGATTTATTGAATAAATGACTTCCGACAATGTTGATATTAACAAGAACTTAGCTATATATGTACATAAAGAGTTTGACTTTGTTATTATTCTAACTGATCATTCACCTCATAATGTATGAATGTATATGCATATAATATAATGTAACAGTTCTAATAATATGAAATAAGGCACTGCCTCAATCCGGAATGAGTCCGACTTCAACTCATCCTATAATATTTGAAAAGAACTGTCTAATGACAGCACGGAAGGACATAATATTTTAATTCGATAGTAAAAGTTCATTCGGTATATCGCATGTTACCGTAGAGGGATCGATTCAGATTTTCGTTGCTACGTGAAGGATCGATTCCCTATCGATCCCTATCAATTTAAATGTACATTTTCGAATAAAAAAAACACCGCCCATGTTATATTGTATTACAGTTAATTTCCGCCTGTTGGATATGCGCACCCCCGTAGATGTATATTTAATTAGAGCTATATGAACTGTGCTCACTTTGTACTGTTATTTACAAGTGCGCACTACGTGTATATATACAATATATCCATATTTGTAGTTGCAGTTCGGACAAATTATGTGGACGCTTATAAGCACAAGGAAAAGGCGTATTCTTCCAAAAAATCCGAAGTCAGACGCTCTGTGCACGTGCCGGAAGTACACGCTCTTTAGCTCGACTTTTCGAATAAAAAGTAGAGCTATTGCACTCGCCCCGGCGTCGGCGTTGGTTAAAGTTTTTGATAAAGTCAAATATCTCTGTTACTATCAAAGCTATTGACTAGAAACTTTAAATAGTTATTTACTATCAAAGTCTACACCAGGAGAAACAATCCCCATAACTCTGATTTGAATTTTGACAGAATTATGCCCCTTTTTAACTTAGAATTTTTGGTTAAAGTTTTTTTTTTGCTCGTGCCTGAAATAGAGCTTAGAGGGACATCTGGAGTCTTCTTCCACAATGAACTGGAAATTTATCATGACCATGTGTGACGCCAAACCCGACAAAAATCGTTCAGTGTGTTGATCCGACATGTTCTTCACAGCGCGTTCCGCTTCTTCATAAGACGCCACGTCCTGTCCGATGAGAAAGTCACATGACTATGTAGAAAGGCGGAGACGCCAAAGAAACAAATTTCCGCAGCCTGTTTCCTTTATTAAACGTTCAATTTGTTATTTGAACAATTATGTGCGCGAATATTACCATCTAGATGCGAAAAATGCAAACTAAAAAAAATAAACAACATCTGGTTTAACAACTCATGATTGCAGTGATGGAATGTGCCGTAAGGGGAAGTAATCGCTGCGGGGAGTTTGATTCCTTTTTTAGAGTTAAGGGGATAGTTTTTGTGTTTCGTATTTGGCCCGGGTACGTTTTCTAGATAAAAAAAGATAGATGCATTTTAAAGTCGTCTATATTCAACTGGTTATTTATGATACTTCTTAAAGTTAAATTTTTTACGAACGAGTAATTGTTGCATAAAATAAAGAAATACTCGAATGGAATCTTCTAGCTCCTTGGAGACGGTTGGGTCTAAAACTGACCTAAGGTATTGAAAGTCAGTTAAAAACGGAAACTGTCATGCATCTGTCTAGATTCAGCTCAATTTTTAGAGAAAATAAATTGTTAATAGAAACTTATGCTGCCACTGTCGCATGCTACAAAAATATACAATATGTTTTAGGTCATTACGACAGAGGTCTCACTAAGTGTACAATTAGACTTTTTTGGCCACATGATTTTGTGTCCTGAAACAATATTTAAGGAAAAAGTCCCCTTTTTACTTAGAATTTTAGGTTAAAGTTTTGATGCACTTTCATTTATCTCAGTTATAACCTGGAACTTTCATTTATCTCAGTTATAACCTGGAACAACTGATATATATTGATACGTATTAGACCTTATAACTAAATAGATTTGATTCAAACTTAAAATAGTTGTCCGACCGTATCACCCACATCATACGACATAAGGTTCATAACTGAATATTTCATGATTTATGCCCCCCTTTTACTTAGAATTTCAGGTTAAAATTTTCATTCACTTTCACTCTTATATCAGTTATTACCAACTGGATTTATACGGTGCCCCAAAAGTGACATGTTACGCACTTTTTTTCCACTTAGGTAATGTGAGACTTTTTTTATTTCGTTTAAACGAAATCATTTCGTTTTAACGAAATAAGTATTTCGTTTAAACGAAATAACTATTTCGTTTAAACGAAATAACTAATTCGTTTAAACGAAATAACTAATTCGTTTAAACGAATTAGTTATTTCGTTTAAACGAAATGATTTCGTTTAAACGAAATAACATTTCGTTTTAACGAAATTACTAACTAATTCGTTTAAACGAAATGATTTCGTTTAAACGAAATAACATTTCGTAAAAACGAAATGATTTCGTTTAAACGAAATAACTATTTCGTTTAAACGAAATCATCTCGTTAAAACGAATTAGTTATTTCGTTTAAACGAAATAGTTATTTCGTTTAAACGAAATAAAAAAAAGTCTCACATTACCTAAGTGGAAAAAAACTGCGTAACATGTCACTTTAGGGGCACCGTAGATTTACTTCAAACTTTAAATAGTTATTCAACATTAGCACTCACATCATAATTATGACAAGAGGGCCGTACCTCTTGCGCCAATATTTCATGAATCCCCCTTTTTACTTAGAATTTCAGGTTAAAGTTTTGATCCATTTGCACTCTATCTTAGTTATTACTAAATGAATTTGATTCAAAATTAAAACAGTTGTTCCACCTTATCAACAACATCATATGACAGAAGGTCCATAACTCTGGTACCAATATTTCATGAATTATGCCCCCATTTTACTTAGAATTTCAGGTTAAAATTTTGATGCACTTTCACTCTATCTTAATTTTTACTAAATGGATTTGATTCAAACTTAAAATAGTTATTCAACATCATCACTCACATTATATGACACAAAAGCCATAACTTTTGCAACAATATTTGAATTATCCCCCCTTATTACTTACATTTTTAGGCTTAAGTTTTGATTCACTTTCACTCTTTCCTATAAATACATGTAGTTATTACTAAATGGATTTGATTCAAACTTAAAACAGTTGTTACACCTTATCACCCACATAATATGACACAAGGTCCATCAATCTAGTACCAATATTTCATGAATTATACCCCCTTTAACTTAGAATTTCAGGTTAATTATGATGCCTTTTTTCTATATCTCAGTTATTTCTAAATGGATTTAATTCAAACTTGAAGTTGTTATTCCACATCATCCCCCACACCATATGACACAAGGGTGCAAAAATCACTCTTGCACCAATATTTCATGAATTATCCGCCTTTTTGCTTAGAATTATACTTATTTAATGTTCATAATCTGTCATATTACTTTATACTTTTGACACAGACTCAACCTATTGTCCAATATCTTCATTCTTATTGGATTCACCAAACACTCTAGATAGTCACAGCTCTAGCTTCATCAGCTTTGCACAGTTTCACTCTCTAGCATCGAAACAGTCGAGCGCACTGTCTCCTGTGACAGCTCTTGTTTCCAAATCTGCTATCCCCTGCCCTTGTAAAAGCATTTATATGTAAGCTTGTATGTCGTTAACTGTAAACAGTTTTTTACTGTTATAATCTGACACATAAGGATATAGGTTCCATAGCTCTGTCAATACTTACATTGTTTTCCAAAGTTATGCCTATGTCTTGGCATTTGGTATTCATTTGTTAAACTTACATTAGGCCTAGTGACAGTGCTTTTAAATAGTAGAGAGTCGCTGTATTCTTGTTAAATATAGATTGTTTCTTCAAAACTTTTTCATTTTTTTTTTGTGTGTTGCCCCAAATAAATTTTTTTTTTTCATTTTTTGGTGTATTGCCCCATAAATACTTAAGCGTTTTCTAGTGTGTGCGCTTTTTGAAAGTTATTACCTTTTCTTGTGTGTTGCCCCCATACAATACTAAAGAGTTTTCCAGTGTGTGTTGTCAATATCATGAATGATCAGAATCTGATATCTATTTCAGGACAAGCAGCCAGTGTCCCTTCCCTAAGCAAGCTCCACGCACCAGCTGTAAATCAACCAATAAGAACACTTCCTCCAGCATGCCTCCTCCAACATCCAGGGGATCAACCAATCACAGCACAGCAAGGCAGAGGACAACAAGTGTATATGTGTCGTATTAAAATTACAAGACAAACAACTCAGAGCATGAAAAAGTCCAGCCGTAAGTGCTGACGGGCTTTCATGGTACGCGCGTGCGCTTTTTTCAAACATTTCTATTTTTCTTGTGTGTTGCCCCATATAATAATAAAGAGTTTTCCAATGTATGTTGCCCCATACAATATTAAAGAGTTTCCCAGTGTGTGTTGCCCCAAACAAAACTTAAAATTTTTCTTTTTTTTTGTGTGTGTTGCCCCATATAAAACATAAAGTTTTTCTTTTTTTTGTGTGTGTGTTGCCCCATATAAAACATAAAGTTTTTCATTTTTTTTTTGTGTGTGTTGCCCCATATAAAACATAAAGTTTTTCATTTTTTTGTGTGTTAATTGCCGAATAAAATCATAAAGTTTTTCACGTATACGCATGCGCTTTTTGAAACATATTCATTATTCTTGTTTGTTGTCCCCATACAATATTTAAGAGTTTTCCAGTGTTTGTTGTCCCATACAAAAAAATAAAATTTTTTCATTTTTTTGTGTGTTGCCCCATACAAATCATAAAGTTTTTCATTTTTTTTGTGTGTTGCCGAATAATATCATAGTTATTTTTTTCACGGTAGACACGTGTGCTTTTTGAAACACATTAATTTTTCTTGTGTGTTGCCCCCATACAATACTGAAGAGTTTTCCAGTGTGTGTTGTCCCATACAAAACATAAAAATTTTCATTTTTTTGTCTGTTGCCCCATACAAAACATAAACTCAAACCGTTTAAACTAGGTGGCGGCAGGGGTTGGACAGGTGGGTGCGCGCGCGTTATTTTTTTAAACACTTTTTCATTTTTTTATGTGTTGTCCCATAAAAAAACTTAAAATTTTTCATTTTTTTGTGTGTTGCCCCATATAAAACATAAAGTTTTTCATTTTTTTGTGTGTGGCCCCCATATAAAACATAAAGTTTTTCATTTTTTTGTGTGTTGCCGAATAAAGTCATAAAGTTTTTCACGTATACGCATGCGCTTTTTGAAACATATTCATTATTCTTGTTTGTTGTCCCCATACAATACTTAAGAGTTTTCCAGTGTGTGTTGTCCCATACAAAACATAAAGTTTTTCATTTTTTTGTGTGTGGCCCCCATATAAAACATAAAGTTTTTCTTTTTTTTTGTGTGTTGCCGAATAAAATCATGAAGTTTTTTTCACAGTAGACGCGTGCGCTTTTTGAAACACATTGATTTTTCTTGTTTGTTGCTCCCATACAATACTGAAGAGTTTTCCAGTGTGTGTTGTCCCATACAAAACATAAAATTTTTCATTTTTTTTGTGTTTTCCCATATAAAACATAAAGTTTTTTCAGTTTTTGTTGTGTTGCCCCATACAAAACTCAAGAGACTTTTCATATTTTTGCACCAAACAATAAGATTAAGTATGAACTCAAACCGTTTAAACTAGGTGGCGGCAGGGGTTGGACAGGTGGGTGCGTGCGCGAGCGTTTTTCTAAAAACTTTTTCATTTTTTTTATGTGTTGTCCCATGTAAAACTTAAAAGTTCTCATTTTTTTTTGTGTTGTCCCATGCAAAACTTAAAATTTTTCAATTTTTTTTGTGTGTTGCCCCATATAAAACATAAAGGTTCCCTTTTTTTTGTGTAATGCCGAATAAAATCGTAAAGTATTTTCCGGTATAAGCGTGCGTGTTTTTGAAACATAGTCATTTTTCTTGTGTGCTGCCCCCATACAATACTAAAGAGTTTTCCAGTGTGTGTTATCCCATACAAAACATAAAATTTTTCAATTTTTTTGTGTTTTTCCCCATACAAAATTAAAAAAAATCATTTTTTTGTGTGTTGCCCCATACAAAACATAAAATTTTTCATTTTTTTTGTGTCTTGCCCCATACAAAACATAAAATTTTTCATTTTTTGTGTGTTGCCGAAGAAAAACATAAAGTTTTTCATGGTATGCGTGCGTGCTTTTTGAAAGTTATTACCTTTTCTTGTGTGTTGCCCCCATACAATACTAAAGAGTTTTCCAGTGTGTGTTGTCAATATCATGAATGATCAGAATCTGATATCTATTTCAGGACAAGCAGCCAGTGTCCCTTCCCTAAGCAAGCTCCACGCACCAGCTGTAAATCAACCAATAAGAACACTTCCTCCAGCATGCCTCCTCCAACATCCAGGGGATCAACCAATCACAGCACAGCAAGGCAGAGGACAACAAGTGTATATGTGTCGTATTAAAATTACAAGACAAACAACTCAGAGCATGAAAAAGTCCAGCCGTAAGTGCTGACGGGCTTTCATGGTACGCGCGTGCGCTTTTTTCAAACATTTCTATTTTTCTTGTGTGTTGCCCCATATAATAATAAAGAGTTTTCCAATGTATGTTGCCCCATACAATATTAAAGAGTTTCCCAGTGTGTGTTGCCCCAAACAAAACTTAAAATTTTTCTTTTTTTTTGTGTGTGTTGCCCCATATAAAACATAAAGTTTTTCTTTTTTTTGTGTGTGTGTTGCCCCATATAAAACATAAAGTTTTTCATTTTTTTTTTTTGTGTGTGTTGCCCCATATAAAACATAAAGTTTTTCATTTTTTTGTGTGTTAATTGCCGAATAAAATCATAAAGTTTTTCACGTATACGCATGCGCTTTTTGAAACATATTCATTATTCTTGTTTGTTGTCCCCATACAATATTTAAGAGTTTTCCAGTGTGTGTTGTCCCATACAAAACATAAAATTTTTCATTTTTTTGTGTGTTGCCCCATACAAATCATAAAGTTTTTCATTTTTTTTGTGTGTTGCCGAATAATATCATAGTTATTTTTTTCACGGTAGACACGTGTGCTTTTTGAAACACATTAATTTTTCTTGTGTGTTGCCCCCATACAATACTGAAGAGTTTTCCAGTGTGTGTTGTCCCATACAAAACATAAAAATTTTCATTTTTTTGTCTGTTGCCCCATACAAAACATAAACTCAAACCGTTTAAACTAGGTGGCGGCAGGGGTTGGACAGGTGGGTGCGCGCGCGTTATTTTTTTAAACACTTTTTCATTTTTTTATGTGTTGTCCCTAAAAAAAACTTAAAATTTTTCATTTTTTTGTGTGTTGCCCCATATAAAACATAAAGTTTTTCATTTTTTTGTGTGTGTACGTATACGCATCGTTTGAACTATTATTATTCTTGTTTTTTCCCCATACAATATTTAAGTTTCCAGTGTGTTGTCCCATACAAAACATAAAATTTTTTTTTTTGTGTGTTGCCATACAAATCATAAAGTTTTCTTTTTTTTTTGTGTTGCGAATATATATAGTTATTTTTTTCACGTAGACACGTGTGCTTTTGAAACACATTAATTTTCTTGTGTGTTGCCCCATACAATATGAAGATTTTCAGTGTGTGTTGTCCATAAAAACATAAAATTTTCTTTTTTTTGTTGTTGCCCTACAAAAATAAACCAAACGTTTAAATGGTGGCGGAGGGGTTGACAGGTGGGTGCCGCGCGTTATTTTTTTAACACTTTTTCATTTTTTATGTGTTGTCCATAAAAACTTAAAATTTTTATTTTTTGTGTTTGCCCATTAAAACATAAAGTTTTCATTTTTTTGGTGGCCCCTATAAAACATAAAGTTTTTCTTTTTTGTGTGTTGCGTAAGTCATAAGTTTTTCACATACGCATGCGTTTTAAACATATTCATATTCTGTTTGTTGTCCCATACAATACTAAGAGTTTCCTGTGTGTTGTCCTACAACAAGTTTCATTTTTTTGTGTGTGGCCCCATATAAAACATAAGTTTTTTTTTTTTTTGTGTGTTCCGAATAAAATCTGAAGTTTTTTTCACAGTAGACGCGTGCGCTTTTTGAAACCATGATTTTTCTTGTTTGTGTCCATACAATGAAGAGTTTTCATGTTGTGTCCCATACAAAACATAAATTTTTTTTTTTTTGTGTTTTCCCATAAAACTAAGTTTTTCAGTTTTGTTGTGTTGCCCCATACAAAATCAAGAGACTTTCATATTTTTGACCAAACAATAAGATTAAGTATGACTCAAACTTTTTAACTAGGGCGGCAGGGGTTGGAAGGTGGGGGTGCGCGAGCGTTTTCTAAAAACTTTTTCATTTTTATGTGTTTCCCAGTAAAACTTAAAGTTCTCATTTTTTTTTGTGTTGTCCCAGCAACTTAAAATTTTTATTTTTTTTTGTGTGTTGCCAATAAAACATAAGGTTCCCTTTTTTTGTGTAATGCCGAATAAAACGTAAATATTTTCCGGTATAAGCGTGCGTGTTTTTGAACATAGTCATTTTCTTGTGTGCTGCCCCCATACATACTAAAGAGTTTTCCAGTTGTGTTATCCATACAAAAATAAAATTTTCAATTTTTTTTTTTTTTCCCATCAAAATTAAAAAAAAATCTTTTTTGTGTGTTCCCCAACAAAACATAAATTTTTTTTTTTTTGTCTTGCCCATACAAACATAAAATTTTATTTTTTGTGTGTTGCGAAAAAACATAAAGTTTTTCATGGTATGCGTGCGTGCTTTTTGAAAGTTATTACCTTTCTTGTGTGTCCCCCATACAATACTAAAGAGTTTTCCATGTGTGTTGTCAATATCATGAATGATCAGAATCTATATCTATTCAGGAAGCAGCCAGTGTCCTTCCTAGCAAGCTCCACGCACAGCTGTAATCAACAATAAGAACACTTCTCCAGCATGCTCCTCCAACATCCAGGGATCAACATCACGCACAGCAGCAAGGACAACAAGTGTATATGTGTGTATTAAAATTACAGACAAACAACTCAGAGCATGAAAAAGTCCAGCCGTAAGTGCTGACGGGCTTTCAGTAGGCGTGCGCTTTTTCAAAATTTCTATTTTTTTGTGTGTTGCCCATATATAAAGGTTTCAATGTATGTGCCCATACAATATTAAGAGTTTCCCAGTGGTGTTGCCCCAAACAAAACTTAAATTTTTTTTTTTTTTTGTGTGTGTTGCCCCATATAAAACATAAAGTTTTTCTTTTTTTTGTGTGTGTGTTGCCCCATATAAAACATAAAGTTTTTCATTTTTTTTTTGTGTGTGTTGCCCATTAAAACATAAAGTTTTTCTTTTTTTTTGTGTGTTAATTGCCGAATAAAATCATAAGTTTTTCACGTATACGCATGCGCTTTTTGAAACATATTCATTATTCTTGTTTGTTGTCCCCATACAATATTTAAGGTTTTCCAGTGTGTGTTGTCCATACAAAACATAAAATTTTTCATTTTTTTGTGTGTTGCCCATACAAATCATAAGTTTTTCATTTTTTTTGTGTGTTGCCGTATAATATCATAGTATTTTTTCACGTAGACACGTGTGCTTTTTGAAACACATTATTTTTCTTGTGTGTTGCCCCCATACAATATGAAGAGTTTTCCAGTGTGTGTTGTCCCATACAAAACTAAAAATTTCATTTTTTTGTTGTTGCCCCATACAAAACATAAACTCAACCGTTTAAACTAGTGGCGGCAGGGGTTGGACAGGTGGGTGCGCGCGCGTTATTTTTTAAACACTTTTCATTTTTTATGTGTTGTCCATAAAAAAACTTAATTTTTTCATTTTTTGTGTGTGTTGCCCATATAAAACATAAGTTTTTCATTTTTTTGTGTGTGGCCCCCATATAAAACATAAAGTTTTCATTTTTTTTTTTTTGTGTTGCCGAATAAAGTCATAAAGTTTTTCACGTATACGCAGCGCTTTTTGAAACATATTCATTATTCTTGTTTGTTGTCCCATACAATACTTAAGAGTTTTCAGTGTGTGTTGTCCCATACAAAAATAAAGTTTTTCATTTTTTTTGTGTGTGCCCCCATATAAAACATAAATTTTCTTTTTTTTTGTGTGTTGCCGAATAAAATCATGAAGTTTTTTTCACAGTAGACGCGTGCGCTTTTTGAAACACATTGATTTTTCTTGTTTGTTGCTCCCATACAATACTGAAGAGTTTTCCAGTGTGTGTTGTCCCATACAAAACATAAAATTTTTCATTTTTTTTGTGTTTTCCCATATAAAACATAAAGTTTTTTCAGTTTTTGTTGTGTTGCCCCATACAAAACTCAAGAGACTTTTCATATTTTTGCACCAAACAATAAGATTAAGTATGAACTCAAACCGTTTAAACTAGGTGGCGGCAGGGGTTGGACAGGTGGGTGCGTGCGCGAGCGTTTTTCTAAAAACTTTTTCATTTTTTTTATGTGTTGTCCCATGTAAAATTAAAAGTTCTCATTTTTTTTTGTGTTGTCCCATGCAAAACTTAAAATTTTTCAATTTTTTTTGTGTGTTGCCCCATATAAAACATAAAGGTTCCCTTTTTTTTGTGTAATGCCGAATAAAATCGTAAAGTATTTTCCGGTATAAGCGTGCGTGTTTTTGAAACATAGTCATTTTTCTTGTGTGCTGCCCCCATACAATACTAAAGAGTTTTCCAGTGTGTGTTATCCCATACAAAACATAAAATTTTTCAATTTTTTTGTGTTTTTCCCCATACAAAATTAAAAAAAATCATTTTTTTGTGTGTTGCCCCATACAAAACATAAAATTTTTCATTTTTTTTGTGTCTTGCCCCATACAAAACATAAAATTTTTCATTTTTTGTGTGTTGCCGAAGAAAAACATAAAGTTTTTCATGGTATGCGTGCGTGCTTTTTGAAAGTTATTACCTTTTCCTTGTGTGTTGCCCCATACAATACTAAAGAGTTTTCATGTGTGTGTTGTCAATATCATGAATGATCAGAATTATATCTATTTCAGGACAAGCAGCCAGTGTCCCTTCCCTAAGCAGCTCCACGCCAGCTGTAAATCAACCAATAAGAACACTTCCTCCAGCATGCCCTCCAACATCCAGGGGATCAACCATTCACAGACAGCAAGGCAAGGACAACAAGTGTATATTGTCGTATTAAATTACAAGACAAACAACTCAGAGCATGAAAAAGTCCAGCCGTAAGTGCTGACGGGCTTTCATGGTACGCGCGTGCGCTTTTTTCAAACATTTCTATTTTTCTTGTGTGTTGCCCATATAATAATAAAGAGTTTTCCATGTATGTTGCCCATACAATATTAAGAGTTTCCCGTGTGTGTTGCCCCAAACAAAAACTTAAATTTTTCTTTTTTTTTGTTGTTTGCCCCATATAAAACATAAAGTTTTTCTTTTTTTGTGTGTGTGTTGCCCATATAAAACATAAAGTTTTTCATTTTTTTTTTTGTGTGTGTTGCCCATATAAACATAAGTTTTTCATTTTTTTGTGTGTTAATTGCGAATAAAATCATAAAGTTTTTCACGTATACGCATGCGCTTTTTGAAACATATTCATTATCTTGTTTGTTGTCCCATACAATAATTTAAAGATTTTCCAGTGTGTGTTGTCCATACAAAACATAAAATTTTCATTTTTTTGTGTGTTGCCTAACAAAATTTTCATTGTTTTTCATTTTTTTTTGTGTGTTGCCGAAAATTTCATAGTTATTTTTTTCCCACGAGACACGTTGTGTTTTGAACACATTAATTTTTTCTTGTGTGTTGCCCCCATACAATACTGAAGAGTTTCCAGTGTGTGTTGTCCCTATAAAACATTAAAATTTTCATTTTTTGTGTTGCCCCATACAAACATAACTAAACGTTTTTAGGTGGGAGGGGTTGACAGGTGGGTCGCCGCGTATTTTTAAAACCATTTTTCATTTTTTTATGTGTTGCCCATAAAAAACAAAAATTTTCATTTTTTGTGTGTTGCCCATAAAAACATAAAGTTTTTCATTCTTTTTGTGTGTGGTCCCCATAAAAACATTAAAGTTTTCCTTTTTTTGTGTGTTGTCGATAAATCATAAAGTTTTTAATTATATTTTTTTATTTCATTATTTTGTTTTTTCCATATATTGATTTTCCATGTGTGTTGCCCATACAAAACATAAAGTTTTTCTTTTTTTGTGTGTGGCCCCCATATAAAACATAAAGTTTTTCTTTTTTTTGTGTGTGTGCAATAAAACATGAATTTTTTTTATGTGCGTTGCCCTTTTTAAATCATTGTTTTTCTTGTTTGTTCTCCCATACAATACTGAAAGTTTTTCCAGTGTGTGTTGTCCCATACAAAACATAAAATTTTTTTTTTTTTTGTGTTTTCCATATAACATAAAGTTTTTTCAGTTTTTGTTGTGTTGCCCCATACAAACTCAAGAGCTTTCATTTTTTGCACTAAACAAGATAATATGAACTCAAACCGTTTTAACTAGCGTGGCGTGGAGTTGGACAGGTGGGTGCGTGCGCGAGGTTTTCTAAAACTTTTCATTTTTTTTTATGTGTTGTCCCATGTAAAACTTAAAAGTTCTCATTTTTTTTTATTGTTTGTCCATGCAAACTTAAATTTTTCATTTTTTGGTGTGTTGCCCCATTTTAAAACATAAGGTTTCCCTTTTTTTTGTGTAATGCCGAAAAATCGTTAAAGTATTTTCCGGTTATTAGCGTGCGTGTTTTTTGAAACATAGTCTTTTTTTGTGTGCTGCCCCCATACAATACTAAAGAGTTTTCCAGTTGTGTTATCCCATACAAAACATAAAATTTTTCAATTTTTTTGTGTTTTTCCCATACAAATTAAAAAAAATCATTTTTTTGGTGTTCCCCATACAAAAATTAAAATTTTTCATTTTTTTGTGTTTTGCCCCATACAAACATAAAATTTTTCATTTTTTGTGTGTTGCGAAGAAAAATAAAGTTTTCATGGTATGCGTGCGTGCCTTTTTGAAAGTTATTACTTTTCTTGTTGTTGCCCCCATACAATACTAAAGAGTTTTCAGTGTTGTTGTCATTCATAATGATCAGAACTGATATCTATTTCAGGACAAGCAGCCGTGTCCCTTCCCTAACAAGCTCCACGCACCAGCTGTAAATCAACCAATAAGAACACTTCCTCCAGCTTGCCTCCTCCAACATCCAGGGGATAACCAATCACAGACACAGCAAGGCAGAGGACACATGTGTATATGTGTCGTATTAAAATTACAAGACAAACAACTCAGTGATGATAAAGTCGCCGTAAGGCTGACGGCTTTCATGGTCGCGGTGCGCTTTTTTCAACTTTTATTTTTCTTGTGTGTTGCCCCATATAATAATAAGAGTTTTAATGTTTTGCCCATACAATATTAAAGAGTTTCCCAGTGTGTTTGCCCCAAACAAAACTTAAAATTTTTTTTTTTTTTTTGTGTGTTGCCCCATATAAAACTAAAGTTTTTCTTTTTGTGTGTGTGTTGCCCATATAAAACATAAATTTTCTTTTTTTTTTTTGTGTGTTACCCATATAAAACATAAAGTTTTTCTTTTTTTGTTGTTATTTGCCGAATAAAATCATAAAGTTTTTCACGTATACGTTGCGCTTTTTGAAACATATTCATTATTCTTTTGTTGTCCCTCAATATTTAAGGTTTTCCAGTGTGTGTTGTCCCCATACAAAAAAATTTTTCATTTTTTTGTGTTGCCCAACAAATCATAAAGTTTTCATTTTTTTTGTGTGTTGCCGAATAATATCATAGTTTTTTTTTCACGTAGACACGGTGCTTTTTGAAAACATAATTTTTCTTGTGTGTTGCCCCCTACAATACTGAAGAGTTTTCCAGTGTTGTGTCCCATACAAAAAAAAAATTTTCATTTTTTTGTCGTTGCCCAATACAAAACATAAACTCAAACCGTTTAAAAGTGGCGGCAGGGTTGGACGGTGGGTGCGCTGCGCGTTATTTTTTTAAACACTTTTTCATTTTTTTATTGTTTGTCATAAAAAACTTTAATATTTCATTTTTTTGTGTTTGCCCATATAAAACATAAATTTTTCATTTTTTGTGTGTCCCCCCCCCCCCCCCCCTATAAAACATAAAGTTTTTCATTTTTTTGTGTGTTGCCGAATAGTCATAAAGTTTTTCACGTATTAGCATGCCTTTGAAACATATTCATTATTCTTGTTTGTTGTCCCCATACAATATAGAGTTTTCACAGTGTTGTTGTCCCATACAAAACATAAAGTTTTTCATTTTTTGTGTGTGGCCCCCATATAAAACATAAAGTTTTTCTTTTTTTTTGTGTGTTGCCGAATAAAATCATGAAGTTTTTTTCACAGTAGACGCGTGCGCTTTTTGAAACACATTGATTTTTCTTGTTTGTTGCTCCCATACAATACTGAAGAGTTTTCCAGTGTGTGTTGTCCCATACAAAACATAAAATTTTTCATTTTTTTTGTGTTTTCCCATATAAAACATAAAGTTTTTTCAGTTTTTGTTGTGTTGCCCCATACAAAACTCAAGAGACTTTTCATATTTTTGCACCAAACAATAAGATTAAGTATGACTCAAACCGTTTAAATAGTGGCGGCGGGGTTGGACAGGTGGTGCTGTGCGCGAGCGTTTTTCTAAAAACTTTTCATTTTTTTAGTGTTGTCCATGTAAAACTAAAGTTTCATTTTTTTTTTTGTGTTGTCCTTGCAAACTTAAAATTTTTTCAATTTTTTTTGTGTGTTGCCCCATATACAACATAGGTTCCCTTTTTTTTGTGTAATGCGAATAAAAATGTAAAGTATTTTCCGGTTAAGCTCGGTGTTTTTGAAACATAGTCATTTTTCTGTGTGTGCCCCCATTACATACTAAAGGTTTTCCATGTGTGTTATTCTTACAAACATAAAATTTTTCAATTTTTTTGTGTTTTTCCATACAAAATTAAAAAAAAATCATTTTTTTGTGTGTTGCCCCATACAAAACATAAAATTTTTCATTTTTTTTGTGTCTTGCCCCATACAAAACATAAAATTTTTCATTTTTTGTGTGTTGCCGAAGAAAAACATAAAGTTTTTCATGGTATGCGTGCGTGCTTTTTGAAAGTTATTACCTTTTCTTGTGTGTTGCCCCCATACAATACTAAAGAGTTTTCCAGTGTGTGTTGTCAATATCATGAATGATCAGAATCTGATATTATTTCAGGACAAGCAGCAGTGTCCCTTCCTAAGCAAGCTCCACGCACCTTGTAAATCAACAATAAGAACACTTCCTCAGCATGCTCCTCCAAATCCAGGGATCAACCAATACGCACAGCAAGGCAGAGGACAACAAGTGTATATGTGTCGTATTAAAATTACAAGACAAAACTCAGGCTGAAAGTCCAGCCTAAGTGCTGACGGGCTTTCATGGTACGCGCGGCGCTTTTTCAAATTTCTATTTTTCTTGTGTGTTGCCCTATAATAATAAAGAGTTTCCATGTATGTTTCCCTAAATATTATAGGTTTCCCAGGGTTTGCCCCAAACAAAATTTTTTTTAAAATTTTTTTTTTTTTTTGTGTGTGTTGCCCCATATAAAACTAAAGTTTTTCTTTTTTTTTGTGTGTTTGTTCCCATATAAACATAAAGTTTTTCATTTTTTTTTTTGTGTGTGTTGCCCCAATAAAACATAAAGTTTTTCATTTTTTTGTGTGTTAATGCCATAAAATCATAAAGTTTTTCAGTATACCATGCTTTTTGAAACAATTCATTATTTTGTTTGTTGCCCCATACATTATTATGAGTTTTCATGTGTGTTGTCCATACAAAACATAAAATTTTTATTTTTTTTGTGTTGCCCTTACAAATCATAAAGTTTTTATTTTTTTGTTGTTGCCGTATATCTAGTATTTTTTTTCAGGTAGACCGTGTGCTTTTGAAAACATTAATTTTTCTTGTGTGTTCCCATACAAACGAAGGTTTTCCAGTGTGTGTTGTCCCATACAAACATAAAAATTTCATTTTTTGTCTGTTGCCCCATCAAACAAAACTCAAACCGTTTTTAAACTAGGGGCGGCAGGGGTTGGACGTGGGTGGCTGCGTTATTTTTTTTAAACACATTTTCATTTTTTTATGTGTGTCCCATAAAAACTTAAAATTTTTCATTTTTTTGGTGTTGCCCATTAAAACTAAAGTTTTTCTTTTTTTCTGTGTGGCCCCTATAAAATAAAGTTTTTCTTTTTTTGTGTGTTGCCGAATAAAGCATAAAGTTTTTCACGTTACGCATGCGCTTTTTGAAACATATTCATTTTCTTGTTTGTTGTCCCCATACAATACTTAAGAGTTTTCAGTGTTGTTGTCCCATACAAAACATAAGTTTTTATTTTTTTTTGTGTGTTGCCCCCTATAAAAACTAAGTTTTTCTTTTTTTGTGTGTTGCGAATAAAAATCATGAAGTTTTTTTACAGTTGCGCGTGCGCTTTTTGAACACATTGTTTTTCTTGTTTGTTGCTCCCATACAAAACTGAAGATTTTCGTGTGTGTTGTCCCATACAAACATAAATTTTTCATTTTTTTTTGTGTTTCCCATATAAAACATATAGTTTTTTCAGTTTTTGTGTGTTTGCCCATACAAACTCAGAGACTTTCTATTTTTCTGCACCAAACATAAGATTAATATGAACTCTACGTTTAAACTGGTGGCGGCAGGGGTTGACAGGTGGGGTGCGTGGCAGGTTTTTCTAAAAACTTTTTATTTATTTTATGTGTTTCCCATGTAAAACTTAAAAGTTCTCATTTTTTTTGTGTTGTCCCTGCAAAACTTAAAATTTTTCAATTTTTTTTGTGTGTTGCCCCTATAAACATAAAGGTTCCTTTTTTTTGTGTAATGCCGAATAAAAATCGTAAAGTATTTTCGGTATAAGCTGCGTGTTTTGAAACATAGTCAATTTTTCTTGTTGTGCCCCATACAATACTAAGAGTTTTCCAGTGTGTGTTTCCCATACAAAACATAAAATTTTTCAATTTTTTTTGTGTTTTTCCAACAAAATTAAAAATCATTTTTTTGTGTGTTGCCCATTACAAAACATAAAATTTTTCATTTTTTTTGTGTCTTCCCTCAAACTAAAATTTTTCATTTTTGTGTGTTGCCGAAGAAAAACATAAAGTTTTTCATGGTATGCGTGCGTGCTTTTAAAGTTATTACCTTTTCTGTGTGTTGCCCAATACAATACTAAAGAGTTTTCCAGTGTGTGTTGCAATATCATGAATGATCAGAATCTGATATCTATTCAGGACAAGCAGCCAGTGTCCCTCCCTAAAGCAAGCTCCAGCACCAGCTGTAAATCAACCAATAAGAACCTTCCTCCAGCTGCCTCCTCCAACTCAGGGGATCAACCACACAGCAACAGCAAGGCAGAGGACACATGTGTATTGTGTCGTTTAAAATTCAGACAAACATCAAGCATGAAAAGTTGCCGTAAGTGCGACGGGCTTTCATGGTACGCGTTGCGCTTTTTTCAAACATTCTATTTTTCTTGTGTGTTGCCCATAATAATAAGAGTTTTCCAATGTATGTTGCCCCATCAATTTAAAGAGTTTCCAGTGTGTGTTGCCCAACAAAACTTAAAATTTTTCTTTTTTTTTGTGTTTTCCCCATATAAACATAAAGTTTTTTTTTTTTTTGTGTTTTTGTCTGCCCATAAAAATAAAGTTTTTCATTTTTTTTGTGTGTTGCCCAATAAACATAAAGTTTTTCCTTTTTTGTTGTTTAATTGCCGAATAAAATCATAAAGTTTTTCAGTATACGCATGCGTTTTTGAAACATATCATATTCTTGTTTTTTGTCCAACATATTTAAGAGTTTTCCGTGTGTTGTCCATACAAACATAAAATTTTCATTTTTTTATGGGTTACATCAAACAAAGTTTTCTTTTTTTTTGGTGTTGCCGAAATAATATATAGTTATTTTATTACGGAGACACGTGTGCTTTTGAAAACACTTAATTTTTCTGTGTGTTGCGCCCCATTCAATACTGATGATTTTTCCAGTGTGTTGTCCCATACAAAAATAAAATTTTCATTTTTTGTCTGTTGCCCCATACAAAACATAACTCAAACCGTTTTAAACAGTGGCGGCAGGGGTTGGACAGGTGTTGTGCGCGCGCGTTTTTTTTTTTAAACTTTTTCATTTTTTTTGTGTTGTCCCATAAAAAACTTAAAATTTTCATTTTTTTGTGTGTTGCCCATATAAAAATAGTTTTTCATTTTTTTTGTGTGGCCCCATATAAAACATAAAGTTTTTCATTTTTTTGTTGGTTGCCGAATAAAGTCATAAAGTTTTTTCACGATACCATGCATTAAATTTCATTTGTGTTCCCAAAAACTAAATTTTCATTTGTGTTTGCCCTACAAAATAAAGTTTCATTTTTTTTGTGTGCCAATAAAATAGTTTTTTTTGTGGTTGAAAAATATTGTTTGTCCAAACGGGTTTTATTGTTTTCATCAACATAAAATTCATTTGTGTCCCCATACAAAAATAATATTTTGTGTCCAAAATTTCAGTTTTTTACACCTTTTCATTTTTGCCCAAAAAAATTAATATTCATTTTTGTGCCACATGTTCATGTGGTGGCCCTTCAAAATTTTTCATTTTTTTTGTGTTGCCATAAATAAATTTTTTTGTGTTTGAAAATTAATTTTTAATTATTTTGTTTCCCATAAAAACATAAAGTTTTTTTGCCAAATTGTTTTTTGTGTTGAAATAGATTTTTTGCCTACTAAAATTTTTATCCCAAAAAAATTTTCATTTTGTCCCAAAAATAAAATTTTTTTTTCCATAAAAACATAATTTTTTTTTTGTGTTGCCCCATACAATAAATTTTATTTTTTAAGAAAAATAAAGTTTAGTGCGGTTTGAAGTTCCTTGTTTCCCTCATTAGGTTCCTGTTATTCATTTCAGATAATTTTTAGGGTCCCAACTCCTTTAACAAAAAATTCCAAGCCCTGGTAAACAATCAGGAAAAATTTAGCGTTTATACAAAAAAAAAACCAAATTTTTGTAAAATTATTTTTGGTGTTCCCTAAAAAAATTTTCATTTGTTGCCAAAAATAAAGGTTCAGTTGGCCCTTAAATTCTTTTTTTTTCCAAAATAGTTTTCTTTTGTTGTCTTAAAACAATTTTTGGGGCCCATAAACAAATTATTTTGTGATCAAAAATCAACCATTATTGTGTGTATAAATTTAGACATGGTGACAACTAATTCTTTTGTGCCCTCAAATTTTTTTTTTGGTGTGCAATATTTTCAGTCAGGTCTTTGAAACACATTAATTTTCTGGTGTTGCCCCATATGAAGGTTTTGTGTGTTGCCCAATAAATTATTTTTTTTTTATAAACAAGTTATGGTGGGCGGTATGTGCGTTTTTAAATTCATTTTTTTTTTTTCCTAAAATTAATTCATTTTTTGCCATAAAAAATTTTTCTTTTTGTGTGCCCAAAAACATAAAGTTTTTATTTTTTTGTGTGTTGCCGAATAAAGTCTTAAAGTTTTTACGTTACCATGCGCTTTTAAACTATTCTTTATTTCGTTTGTTGCCCCATAAATATTTAAGAGTTTTTCCGGTTTTGGGCCCCATACAAAAACATAAATTTTTTCATTTTTTTGTGTGTGGCCCCCATATAAAAAAAAATTTTTTCTTTTTTTTTGTGTTTTTCCCGAAAAAAAATCAGAATTTTTTTTTCACAGTAGACGGTGGCTTTTTGAAACACATTGATTTTTCTGTTTGTTGCTCCAATTCCAATAAAAAGATTTCCCCAGTGTGGTTGTCCCATCAAAAATAAAATTTTTCATTTTTTTTGTGTTTCCCATATAAAAAATAAAGTTTTTTTCAGTTTTTTTTTGTTGCCCATACAAAACTAAAGGTTTATATTTGCCCCAAAACAATAAGATTAAGTATGAACTAAAACCTTTTTTAAAACTAGGTGGGGGCAGGGGTTGGGACAGGTGGGTGCGTCGGGGGAGCTTTTTTTTCTAAAAACTTTTTCTTTTTTTTATGTGTTTGCCCCGAAATTTAAAAGTTCTCATTTTTTTTGTGTTGCCCCATGAAAAAATTTAAAATTTTTCAATTTTTTTTTTGTGTGGCCCCATTTTAAAACAAAAGGTTTCCCCTTTTTTTTTGGTAATGCGAAAAAAATGTAAATTATTTCCGGGTAAAGCTGCGTTTTTTGAAACATAGTCATTTTTTTTGTGGTTTCCCCCCCATCAATATAAAGAGTTTTCCAGTGTGTGTTATCCCATAAAAAACATAAAATTTTTCTTTTTTTTTGTTTTTTCCCCCAAAAAAATTAAAAAAAATCATTTTTTTGTGTTTTTGCCCCATCAAAAAAAAATTTTTTTTTTTTTTTGTGTCTTCCCCCAACAAAACAAAAAAATTTTTCTTTTTTTTGTTGTTCCCGAAGAAAAACAAAATTTTTTATGGTATGCGTGGGCTTTTAAAAGTTTTTCCTTTCTTGTTTGTTCCCCCCATACAAACTAAAGAGTTTTCCAGGGGTTGTTTCAATATCTAAATGATCGAATTGATATCTATTTGGGACAAGCAGCCAGTGTCCCTTCCCTAAGCAAGCTCCACGCCCCAGCTGAAAATCAACCATAAGAACACTTCCTCCAGCACCCTCCTCCAAATCCAGGGGTTCAACCAACACAGCCAAAGGCAGGGACGGGTGATGATGAGGAATAACTATGTTAAGTCTGAAGCAAGTCGAACTAGAAGTGACTTTAACCAAGGTGCAGATGTGCATCCTGGGGCAAGTAGGATAGCTCTCCATATACTTTGTATATTCAAGTTAAAAAACTATAAAAGAAACTATAGAACTGTGATTTGATTCAGATATGAAATGTTTAAGTGAATTTTTCTGTAAGGAATCTGTAGTTATCAAAAACAAAAAAAATAAAAAAACAAAAAAAGGGGCATTTTATTGGTCTTTTTTAACTGAGTTATCTTCCTTCAATAGTAAAATTTGTTACTATTTGTATACCTGAATAACTCTAAATACAGCTTAATTAGTGGTTATCAATTCCAAATAAAAATGACCTCTTTACTTATGAAATGTTTTCAATTACTCATGAAGTCCAAAATTTTACTATGGTTCCCTCATACAGCATGTAGAATAAAGACTTGCATCTCTTTATTTCTGTAGTCCATGGTTTGTAGTCATTCTGCTCCACAAGGCCAACTTTAAAAAAGTCTTCGTTTGCTGTCTCCCAACCCTACATTTTAAAGTTGGGTAGGTAGGTAGGCAACTCTTTTTTTTGTGGGGGTAATAGACAATTACCAGTAGATATATGATAGTTTCTTACAGAATATTTCTTCTGTATTAATAAGACATATTTGTATATGTTATATAAAAGGATGAAATTAAATAATAAAATTTAAACTTTCTTATTCATTAGTTTGCTTATTTGAAATATATGTGGCACTTGTCATATCACAACTTAAAAATTTTTTTATCCAGCATTGACCAATAAAAACTTTTGGGGCACAGCATTTTAAGTGGGTAGGTAGGGAGACAGCAAACAAACATATCTTTAATTTTGGCCCAATAACTATTACTTGCACTATAATAGAAGAAACATTTTTCAAACTGTTCAGAAAATGTAAAGAAATACTAGATGCACATGTAAGAAGTTTTATTAAATGATTATCAGTTTATCACCTAAAATCTTTGACCTGTACCTTAAAACAAGAGTCAGAAAGTTTTCTTATTATGAAGAAATTTTATGCAAAATTATTTAAAACCACTCGTGGAAAAAACATCAGACAAAACAAGAAAAATTACCTGTAGCCTTTGACCATAAAATGTCACTTGACTTTGCTAAAACCTAAATATATTTCAGTAATTTGAAATCCCTTACATGTATTGCAAATTTTTTCATCAGAAGAAAATGGACAGACTTTCAGACACAAATCTATAGGAGACTGATAATTTTACGACAGCTAGCTAGGGAACAAAAACTGTAAATATATGGTATGAATAGTAACTTAGATTGTTGGTCTGGTGAAGTTAATACTCAAACAGAAACTTAAAGCTGTAATTTGTTTCTGAAATGAATGTTTAAAGTGACATCCTAGCTTGCATAAAAAACTTCATCAAAAATTGCCAAGTCAAAATGGGCATAACTATGAAAAAATCCAAAACAGAGTTAGGTAACTGGAGTATTGCATGTCAGATTATCAAGGAGAAAATGTGTGTGAAGTGTAATCATAACAGCTTACTTACAAAAATTTAATAATGATGTGGATGCAGGGGCAGGTGAGTATAACAGCTTGGCTTATTCTTCAAACAGTTAAGCTAAAAAGTAGTTTACCAAAATAAAATTAAGCAAGAGGAATTTAGTGTTATTTCTTTTAAATGGATTACCTCCCTTCAGTTGTATAATTTTTATTTTCTAACAACTTATTTTTTCTCTAATTGCAGTTGGGTTATAGAAAGGTGATTCTAAATACCAAAAAATGATCTACTTACTTATAATGTGTTTCTTAGACTGCCTTACACTGTGTTTCCCTCATTTCCGAGTATTTATTGAACACACCGAAGAGTAAAAAGAAATCTATTAATGAAATCATTTTCAATATCCGGAGTTTTGCTATGCTAAAGTATATATGACAAGTACACTGAAATTAACCCTTACTCTGCTAAATTTCTGTAAATTAAGTGATTTTTCGGAAATTACTTTTGTGTCAAAAAATGAATGCATTAATAAAAGGGTTATGCCTTTCCAGCATCAGTAAGTTGATTTCTAACATCACTGACCATGTTTAAAGCATAAAATGTGCAGTTTTGCAACATTTTGTTAAAAAGTTGAAAAAAAAAAGAAGTCTAAGTCCATAAAAACATTTAGGGTCAGGCCAAAAATTTAGGGTAGGTCGGGATACCGGAAACAAATATTTTTTTTATGCCTAATGAACTTGTCCATTAACTGTTAAAAGGGATGCTTACAGATACTGAATGGCAAACAGTGCAGACCATGATCAGACTGCACTTGCAGAATCACTTGCCGCCAGCAGGCTAAGGCCAAAGTGTTAAGTTTGATTGTATACATTGTTATATTCATTTCTATATTGTTATCTACTTACTTTTGTCTTTTATTATGTTTATCTTTCTACTTTTTGTACTGGACTCTTGTTTGTACCATGTTGTTATCTCTAATTGTCGTTCTAATGTTGTACATGTACAATTGTACACTTAGAAATTGAATTAGTCTGAAATAAACAGAAAATGCTTGGTTATAATATTATACTCTTAATGTAACTGTCACTTTATGACATTTAAACTGTGTAGCAAATTTACAAGGGTGTTTTCCCCAGTAAATTCTTGTCAGTAATTTTGACTAGAATGTTGAAGTATAAAGGGCAACAATGCAAGCCTAGTTCTGGCTACCATATATAACTTAAATGACGCTGTTTTTACTTTCTGAGAGATCTAGTTCTGGCTATCACATAACTTAACTGACGCTGTTTTTACTTTCTGAGAGATCTAGTTCTGGTTACCACATAACTTAACTGACGTTGTTTTTACTTTCTGAGAGATCTAGTTCTGGCTATACCATATAACATAACTGACGCTGTTTTTACTTTCTGAGAGATCTAGTTCTGGCTATACCATATAACTTAACTGACGCTGTTTTTACTTTCTGAGAGATCTAGTTCTGGCTACCATATAACTTAACTGATGCTGTTTTTACTTTCTGAGAGATCTAGTTCCGGCTACCATATAACTTAACTGACGCTGTTTTTACTTTCTGAGAGATCTAACTTAACTGACGCTGTTTTTACTTTCTGAGAGATCTAGTTCCGGCTACCATATAACTTAACTGACGCTGTTTTTACTTTCTGAGAGATCTAGTTCCGGCTACCATATAACTTAACTGACGCTGTTTTTACTTTCTGAGAGATCTAGTTCCGGCTATCATATAACTTAACTTACGCTGTTTTTACTTTCTGAGAGATCTAGTTCTGGCTATCATAACTTACATATTACAAACTTTAGAAAATTTTGTTTGAAATTACATATTAAAATTGGTGGTCCCAGAGTATTTCCACTGAAGGTATGAGTTTTTGAATTTTTGAAGTGTATCTGAGTTTTGAATATATGCTGGAAAAGCATATTCCAGATTACAGGTCCAGAGTATGATAGGGATTTGTGAAAGAACCCTTACAGAAGCAAGCCTCTGTGGCGTACATGCTGCGTATTTGCTGTGTATATGCCGCGAACACAGTAGTACGCCAGAGGAGTACATTTTACATACACCGCATGCCGCGTACATGCCGCGTACTATTTCGACGAGTACACAGCATGTACACAGGAGGTCACTAGTACACTTCAAGTACGCAGCACAGACTCTGAAAATTTAAGGTCTTTGCTGTTTTTTTTATATTATTATCTTGTGTTTTATGCTATATTTGTTCATTATTAAACTTTCTTTTCAGGTTTGTTTCTCAGATGTATAGCTATAAATCAATCATTACTGTTCTCTGATTTGTAAATTTTGTAATTAATCTTGGTTTGTTTGTTTTTTTGTTTGATAATATGGACTGTATTGAAAATTGGTTAAACACAAAATATGTTATCCATGAAAATAAAGTCATTATTATTATTATTATTACTTCCTGCCTGGACGACAGTGCAAATTCTTTCTCAAATACTTGTGTATTTGTTATTTTTTCAATTGTTTATAAATGCAGTGTTTTTACCTTAAGTTGGAACAAATATAAGAAAAAAACATTGCTTTTTCTTGTTTGAACTTTGTGTAATTGTCACAAGCGTGACAATATTTGTCAGAATGTTACTTGTTTTGAATGCAACAGGTCAGCTTTAAGCCCTTACAATATCTGAAGGAAATTTACAATGTAATTTGGAGATGCCTTAAAGTACATAAATACATGTAATTTATTATTACTCTGACATTTTGTGTCATGTGAAATTTACATGAAAACAAACTAAGTCACACTTGTGACATCACTTATTATCATCGCGTGACCATATCTGGTATATTGCAGAGAATGAAACTGCACTGATGGAATTATACTGACCTGCTTTCCTGAAAATAACACAGAACTGCAGAGAATATCTTTTTAATATGTAAATATTTATGCAGCTTGAAAGCCAAAATGTCACGCTTGTGACAACAACATATGAGCAGAAATGTTATTAGATGCAATAATATTATGTTTCAATTAACATTTTAATTTTACTGCAGAAGTCTTACCATAAAAAATGTAGGTGTTTCATCAAATTTCTTTAATATCATTTCAGTATTTTTTTTTCAACATTGTGTTTCAAAGTTGGCATAAGAATGGTCTACTGATAATAAACTCGGACAGAAAATGAGATTTTTTACCTGTAACTTTTTTTATTTAGAACTGCAGATTGTTATTAATTTTAATGATTGGTATCAAAATAATGCTTAACATTTGCTGAAAAATTGACATAATTTAAATTTATATTTAGAAAGCAAACGAAGTGAGGCCCTGAAAGGGGTATGTAAAATGGGGACTGTACAAATGTATAAATTCGACCACTTTGTCATTTACAAAATTTTATCTATAGTAATTTATATTGAAACTTTCCTAAAAATGCTGCAACAGTAATTTTGGATCAAGTAATGAAAGTGCCCCAATGTCAGGCCTTCATTTGTTGACAGTGAGCATGCGCAAAAAACCCCAATTTTAGAAGTATAAACAAATTAGCTTTTTAGTTGGGAGGAGAACTTATAGCTTTGTTCACGTGAAATTTTAACCACTAGATATATCTATTTCCCCGAGTTATTGTGAAAAATATTCCAAAAGTGTGCGGTTGTAGGATGCCAGCCAGTATATTTAGAAACTCATTGCAACACCACTGAAAATGAAATTACAAAAAAAACATCCATCTGTATTCTAGCTATCAAACTCTCTGGCCACATACTAGTAACAACATAGATTTAACTACTTTTTAAAACTAGAGTTGTCACAGGAGTGACAAATTATACCCCCACAGTAATTTATGGCCTTGTCACAGAACTAAGCCAATGTCAAAGCCGAACTTGCTTGACCTTTGACTTACTGACCTCAAAATCAATAGAGGTCATCTGCTGATGTATGATCAACTTCCCTATGAAGTTTCATGATCCTCGCTCCAGGCGTTCTCAAGGTATTGTCCGGAAAAGGTTTAAATGTTCAGGGTCAATCTGACCTTTGGAACTTAAAATCAATTTAAGGGTCATCTGCTGGTCATGACCAACCTTCCTATTAAGTTTCGTGATTCTGGTCAAAAGCGTTCTGAAGTTATTGTCTGAGAACTGTTTAAATGTTCCAGGTCACTGTGACCTTGACCTGTGACCTACTGACCTCAAAATCATTTGGGGTCATCTGCTGGTCATAACCAACCTCCCTATCAATTTTAAAGATCTTAGACCCAAGTGCTCTCAGGTTATCATCCAGAAACCGCTTAACTATTCCGAGTCACTGTGACCTTGACCATTGACCTACTAAACTCAAAGTGGAACTTGACCTGTAGTTTATCATGTTACACTTATGTACCAAAATTTATGATCCTAGACCAAAGTGCTGTAAAGTTATCATCCGGAAACCGTTTAACTGTTCCGAGTCACTGTGACCTTGACCTTTGACCTACTGACCTCAAAGTCGAACTTGAATTGTATTTTATCATGCTACACCTCAGTGTGCAAAAATTTATGATCCTAGACCAAAGTGTTCTCAAGTTTTTATCCGGAAACCATTTAACTGTTCCGAGTCACTGTGACCTTGACCTTTGACTTACTGACCTCAAAATGGAACTTGACCAGTATTTCATGATGTTACACCTGTCACTGTACTAAAATTTATGATCATAAGCCCAAGCGTTCTCAAGTCATCATCCGGAAACCGTTTAACTGTTCAGGGTCACTGTGACCTTGCCCTTTGACGCTAAAGTCGAACTTGACCTGTATTTTCTGATGTTACACCTGTGTATCAAAAATTATTTAAATCGGTCAAGCCTTTCACGAGTTATCATCTGGAAACAATGAAAACCAACGGACCGACCGACCGGCCGCCAAGCTCATTCCTATATACCCTCCGCCCCCACCAAACTTCGTTTTGGTATAAAAATAAAATTTAACTCACCAAAATACCAGTAATGAGCAGCCTACACAAATTCAGCTTCACCATGCTGTGTACTGCAGTAGATTACAACAGGGTATCTGGACTTTCCTATTTTGTACACAGGGGGTTCAAACCTGATTTTCAATGGTACTGTATGTATCATTACGTTATAATTTCATGACGTCATGATATTGTAGAAAAACTGTCAACTTACAGATTTATTTGAGATTTTAAAATATTACATGGAATGTTTATCTTTATGATCCTGTAAGTATTTATATACATCTATATTTTTGCTGAAGTATATTTTGCAAGGAATTTACGATTTATGTAATTTAGAATAAGATATCTAACATAGATCTACCTAGACTCTACTGGGTACAGTCACAGGCCCCATCTAACGGTATCCTTATTGTATAGCATATATATATATATAGTAAGAAAATTTTCTCACTATATATATATATGCTATACAATAAGGATACCGTTAGATGGGGTCTGTGGGTACAGTAATTGTTTGAAGCAGTGAAATAGATCTAGATCTATCAATTTTATTTCACTGATAAATTTCAAGATTTCACTGAAAAGCATAAAATAAAATTATGTATAATGATTGTGAAATGTTTAATGGAATAGAGAATCTATGTTATAACCTTAATCCTTGCCTTTATTCAAAAAGTTCATAGATCTAAATGATCAAACTTCCGCTGTATAGTGATAGATTATATGTGGTGTAGTGATAGTAGGTTTACAACTTACGCCACTTCTAACAGCCTTGCTGTTGGGTTAACCCTTTAATCAGCGACCGCCTACGGATTACGAGGTCTGGGGTTTGAGCCCCAGAAGGAACCTTGGTATTTTCTCTCGGAAGATGCTGGACCTATCCGTAGCGGATGATAGACCTGCGCTGGACAAGCTTACTCTCGCTGAGTGGAGCTTTTTAATTTTTGACCGTCACAATAAAAACAAACTGTAGGCCTATGCGTCTGATTAGTTCGACTAGACCTGCGCTGGCCCGTATTCATCAACAAATAAAATTTTATAGTCTTATAAACTTAGTCTTAAGATCGGCAAATATTCAGTTCGCTGTCGCACATTTATACTGATGAAATTCTGCTGAATGATAGGATGCTGTTCTTATTTAACAACAGCGAGCAAAAAAGAAAATTTGAAACTAAAAAAAATATAAATACATGCCCAGGTAGCAAGTATAGGAACTATTATATAAGAAACAAAGAGCGATGGTCATGATGATTCTAATCACATTTGAAATAGTTGCTGGTATGTAAACGAAAATAATTCAAATTGTCTGAAAAATATTCTCTTTTTTATACAAAAGGTAATGTTTTGGTATACACCCTTACCAAAATATCAGGCTTCCGGCGAACGTTGCGGCAAATTTGCCGCAAACGTTTCGGTGAATTTGCCGCAAACATTCTTTTGGTAAACTTTTACCATGCAAATTAAGTTTGCGGCAAATCTGCCGCAAACAATTTATACAAATGAATTTGCAAATGAAGTTTGCAGCAAATTTGCAGCACCTAATTTGCATGGTAAAAGTTTGTCGCAAATTCGCCAAAACCTTTCTGGCGAACTTCTGGCAATGTTCTGGCGAACTTTTGGCAAACTATTTATGCAGATTAGTTTGCGGCGACTTTGCAGCAAACAATTATGCAAATTTGTTGCAAACTTTTGGCGCTAAAGTAACAGACCTTTTGTTTTTGAAGAACAAAAGCTATATTTTCAAGAAAAGTAAGAAAGGTCTATTAATATAATCAGCAAAATATCATTTGTTAATAATGATTTATCTTTTCTAAATGATTATAAAGAAAAAATACAAATGCACGAGATCATTATGATAAAGTCTGTCGTTAGTAAATATATTATTATGCTTACATGGGTTTGAAACTCTTTAAATATTTTAAAGGAACCGTTATGAAAGCTGATAACTGATATGCAAAAAAATCCTTTGTGTGCAAATGTCTTGATAAATTTGCAGATTCACTAAATTATTTATTGCAATCTATTGTATCTGATGGTCTTTAGGTGACACGTGTCTGAAATAAACAAAGGCTAACTGTATAAAAATCATTCTGCTTTTACCTGAGTAATAATGTGAAAACTAACCTTACATCGCAACATTTATCCTAGGAATTAAACACACTATACTTCGGTGATTTATCCATCAATTTGTGGAAGTTTTTGTTTAGTAAAGAAACATAAATAATTCATGTTAATACATCGATGTTCAGCTACTGTTTGGCAGTTTGAAAATGGAGCCAAACTCTATGCAGCCAATAAAAACAAAGAAGAAGTCATGTGATACTGTTCTGGCAAACCTCTGGCGAAATTTCACATCTGGTCAGATAATTAAAAGATCATATGGCGAATATTTTGGAGAAGAAAATATAGATAAAAGGTTCTGGTGACGTTTTGGTGAACAAAATCATGTGATAAAGTTTCTGGCGATGTTGTGGCAAACTAGTAAGTCTGTGGTGAGTTTGCAGCAAAGCCACCGAAACGTTTGCCGAAAGGTCGACGCTACCGGCGAACTCCTGCAAACATTTATTACTCTGTTCTGGTGAACTAAAATGTTTGCGGCAAATTTACCGCAACTTTGCGGAAAATTTGCCGCAAACTTTTCATTTTGGTAAGGGCATACAAAAGTGGATTTCCCCACTATTTTCTATTGAGACATTGCCACCTCACTCATCTTCATTATCATCATCAGATTCCGTTGAATGTGCTTTATAACAGCAGGTCAAATTTTGCCTTAACATGTGTAATATTATTTGATGTACGGGTTGGAAATTGGTCCAACACACCTGAAGGGTGTCACTACTTGAGGTCAGTCTTTTTTTCTTAACACGTAATATTATGTAAAATACCGATGCAGTTAGTTCTTAACAAAATTACTCAAGTAGCCTACACTACTTGTGCATCTTTTACATTCCATTCTTACGTGTTACCTACTATACTGTCAGCATGAAAGTGGAAGTGAGAGTATGACATAAATCAGGTAATGATAAAAGTAATGATAAAAAAATCAACATTGTCTACTATGCACAAATGTATGAAAAAATGTAGCAATGTTATCTCCTCTGCGAGGCTTTATTTATTTTTTATTTTTTCCTAAAAACCGGTTAGTTATCCATCCGTGAAAGTACTGACGTTACGCTCTGTATATAGATGGACGGGAAAGAACGCCCTACCACTGAGCTATCCGCATAGCACACGATTCCACTTTCAGCGAAGTAAATTTGTCTAATGGTAGAGCGTCCGCCTTCGGTGCAAAAGGTCGCATATTCGATCGCGTAACAAGGATGTGAAAAATGGAACCAGTTACTCCTTTAATATGCTTAGCATTATGCGGATAGAACAGATTCTTCGCTCGTAATCTCGCATGAATGAGATGTTGATACCGAAGACAAAATTGGTAGAATTTGTTTCAGGATTCACCTTGAATTAATAAATAATAATAGTTCCCGGCCAGTTGTCGATTTAAATTTGTTAACTTGTTTCAAACTTTTGGAAAGTTCGTTCAAATGTAATTTTATGATATGATGATTTGCTGGATTTTACCCATATCCAACATTCTCAGAAATATTTATACATCGATTACAACATGTCAGACGGTAACGGGGTTGTTCCCCTTTACATGTATATCCAACAACAGTAGTAAGACAATCCTATATCTGATACAAAATTACTATTGCTTACAGTAATCAATTTATGACGCATCATTACACAGGTTCCTTTTTGATGTTCTGTTTGGGATATATGCTATGAAAACTAGTTTTAGGAAATAAGAAGACCAAAAAGAGGAGAATCCCGTAAAAGCACCCATATTTATAGTTACACCAAAGCAAAAATATAATACTCAAAACTCAAGACATTTTATTACTATATGACCACCGGCCCTGGTAAGATTATATATACTGAACATACAATCAGACAATTATACAATTAACAGTGCAATACAGTAAACAGTTTAGCAGTAGTTATTAAAGAACAACTAACATTAAACATTTACGTTTCTCAAATGCATATTATATACAAGCTGGCACATTCCTAACCAATTTTTCATCTTTACTAGCCACAATTGCTTGAAACTAAGTTAATGTTCAATTATTGATATACTTTTGTGGTAGATAATTACATCATAATTCAACAAGTATGGACAAACCAATTGAAAATTAATTTCAGTCTCAACAGTACGGGTACATGAAGGGCAAAACCGTAACTCTTTCGATTTCAAGAATGTAAGCTCTAAAACACACATAAGCTCTTCTAAACTTTCTATAATTCAAAATACTAAGATACGGTCCATAGTTATTATGGTCTCACCCCCCCCCCCCCCCCCCCCCCCCCCCCCACCGACGGGTCCTTCCGTCCATCACACTTCATTTCCAATCAATAACTAGAGAATCATTTGACCTAGAACGTTCAAACTTCATAGGATGCAGGGCTTACGTAGTAGACCCCAGCAAATGTCAAGGTCACAGGGACATGAACACTAAAAACAAGAATAGAACACCCCTGTTGATTTTGGGGTCACTCTGTTCAAGGTCAATGTCATAGGGGCCCAAACATGGAAAACCATTTCCGATCAATAACTTGAGAACCACTTGACCAAGAATGTTGAATCTTCTTAAGATGATTTGACATGCAGAGTAGATGAGCCCTATTGACTTTGGGAACACTCTGTTAAAGGTGAAGGTCACAGGACGAGGTGCCTGAACAGGGAAAATAATTTCCAGTCAATAACTTGGGAACCATTTGATCTAGAACCTTCAGACTTCAAAGGATGACAGGGCTTATAGAGTAGAGGACCCCTATTGGTTTGGGGACCACTCCATCAAAGGTCAAGGTCACAGGGGCCTGATCATTGAAAACAATTTCCGATCAATAACTTGAGAACCACTTGACCCAGAATGTTGAAACTTCATCGGATGATTGTACATGCAAAGTGGATTACCCTGTTGATTTTGGGGTCACTTTGTTAAAGGTCAACGCCACAGTGGACAGCAGATGGAAATTCATTTTCAGTCAATAACTTGGGAACCATTTGACCCAGAACCTTCAAACTAAAAAGGATAGCAGGGCGTATGGGGTAGATGACCCCTATTATTTTGGGGGTCACTCCATCAAAGGTCAATATCACAGGGGCCTGAACATTGAAAACAATTTCCGATCAATAACTTGAGAACCACTTGACCCAGAATCTTGAAACTTCATAGGATGATTAGACATGCAGAGTAGATGACCCTTATCCATTTTGGGGTCACTCTATGAAAGGTCAAGGTCACAGCAGACAGAAAATTGAAATCCATTTCCGGTCAATAACTTGAGAACAATTTGACTTAGAACCTTCAAACTTCATAGGATGGAAGGACTTACAGAACAGATGACCTCCAATGTTTTGGGGTCACTCAATCAATGGTCAAGGTCACATGGGGCTGAACATATAAAACACTTTCCAATCAGTAACTTGACCCAGAATGTTTAAACTTAATAAGATGGTTGGACATGCAGGATGGATGACCCTTACTGTGTTTGGCATCAATTGATCAAAGGTCAAGGCCACATGGATCTGAACATGGAAAACCGTTTTCAATTTATAACTTGAGAAACACTAGGTCCCAACTGTTGAAACTAAATGGGAGTATTGGATATGCCAAGTAGATGATCTCTGTTGCAGCCAACCATCAGTGTCTCTCTGACTTTCGTTTCTGTCCCATATTGACTTTATGCCTATACAACTATGCAGTAGCGGAGACATGCGCTTTTCTATTAAAGCATCATCTAGTTATAATACCATTTCCCTATTTTGGACAGACAATTTTAAAACAAACACTTATTTTGATCAAAGAATTAACAACAAAGTCCTCAAATGGACATATCAATAAAAACTGGTGCTTTCATGTCGAGAAACAATTTGAAAAGTCTGTTTTGATGCCGATTGGCGAATTCAAAAGTAGGAGCCTACGTAAAAGAATAGCGAACAGTGTGACAAGATACGTATTTTATGACTATAAACAGAATTGGTTATGTATTGTGAACTCAGACACCGGTCTTAACAGGCAGAGTGGAAATAAGTTACGAACGTATAAATCGTTTAAAACGGGATATGAAACTGAGAGTTATGTAAAGAATAACGTTATTTCAAGAAATCAGAGAAGTGCATTTGCTGAATTTCGTTGTGGGGTTGCGCCCTTAAGAATAGAGACAGGAAGGTACGAGGGAATAGCTCTTGAAGACAGAAAATGTTTTAATTGTAATAATGAAATAGAAAATGAAATACACGCATTGCTTATATGCCCATTGTAAAATGACTTGAGATCTCCGTTACTACAGAAAGCAAATGATATTGATACAAACCTTTCTAATTTTTCAGTTTTTAAGAAGTTCATATTTGTTATGTCTGAAAGTAATCTTGTTTAAATATGTGCCAAAACCTGCTTAGATATTTTAACTACACGTCGTAATAGACTGTATAAGTAAAATAGTAAGTGTTTTATTTGCTGTCTCAGTGATTTTGATTTATCTTTTAAACTCTTACAGCAATGCGCTCCCATGTTTTTAAGTTTTATGAATTGCTTTAAATGTAAATTATGCGTATACTGAATATGCGATTTTATACAGATTGTACATATTGTAAATGTTTCTTATATAGCCTCTCATAACTCATAATGAATGGTTTTATACATGCATTTTATGTTTTATATTCTATGTACTGTATGAAACTGAGACTTTAATAAACTATCTCTTCTTCTTCTTCTTATTTTGACATTTACCACTAAATTCTTGTTCTGGCAGTATAAATATAAAAGATTTAAGTGTTTCTGTAAACCAACAGTTGTATCGGACTCAGCGCTTCATCGTCCGCAAACATTAGAAGAAATACTCTAATATCCTCTGGTGTAATATCCTCTGGTGTAAGTTGAATGCCTCGCACACCGCCACTTTCTATAATATAGTTGACATTAGCAGAAAATTCATGTGTCTTGATAGAACTTTAAAAATTTTACATTTTGCAACTGGCAACTGTTTTTTCCAATGTTCTTTTACGTTGACAGTATGATAGTTAAAGACAAAAAGTATGGACTATGTTAAGATCTAGTTCATCATATCAAAAGCGTATCGGACGTGTACGTCACTTTCATTTGTGTATTATACGGATGCTTTGTCACAATTCATATCTCAATAGCAAAGGCTTCAAAAATAAAATCGTTAAAGTAATGATATGACGTCATCCTCCTCCCCTGCACAAATGGGAACAAGTCGCTTTAACGTTGTCTGCTGGATGACTTTAGTGTCTGTGTGATCATGATGTCAATGTTATGTTTACTTTTCAGCATTTGCAGCCGATAGTGCCAACCAAAGATGTATGAGAAATGTTACAGTTTACTGTATAGCTCAACAAGTGGTTTGTAAGCTATTAATCTCAGAAATAATGTACATTTGAAGGATGGCATTTGACGCCTTTTTCTACTTCTCATGTCATATCTCGAGGAATATTTAGTGATTAAGTCTAGAATTCCTATAGCAATATGAAGAAACGATGAATATTGCACATAAATATATTTACAAGTCTAATGTTTTACTATTAGACGTGTTTTACTAGATTTAATTGCATGAATGCTAAAACATAAAAGCATGGCAATGTGTAGTCATTCATGCTTTAAGATTTAATAATGCAGTGAAACACCTATTCGTGCTTTAAGTTTTAATAATGTAGTGAAGCGAATTTTTTACCTTGATCAAACGTTTATTTGTTATCATAAGGGAAAAAACAAAAACAAACAAACAAAAAAACATGCAAAATTTTATTTGATATGGGGGTAAAAAATGCAAAAGTTTTAAAAAAAAACCGCGGGTACCCACAAGTCAACCTACGGCCAGTACGCCACCCTGGAACAACTGATAAGCCTTTTAGACCTTCCTGCGCCACGTAATTTAAACCATCTGAGTTCATACCTATCATAAGTTTAGCTCAGCATTGAGTTCTTACCTAATTTAAGGGTACGGTGCAAAAAACTGGAAACATCTAAGTATTTAATGGGGAAAACAATGAAAACTTTATAAGAAACAAAAATGCCCGTGCAAGCAAGCCAACCCTACCGTCGCCTCATTTAGGCCGTTTGAGTTCATACAAAGAAGTAAAAATACATAATCTAAGTTAAGCTTAACGTTTGAGTTATTTCCTAAGCTTAGTCTTTGGTGCAAAAAGAAACACTTAAAGTATCCTAGGATGAAAAAGACTGGAAAACTCCTAAGGGGCAAAAAAATGAAAAAAAAGTTTTAAAACGTACGAACACATGATTCCACCTAATTTAAGCCGTTCAGAGTTCATACCTAATCTTATTGTAGGAAAAAATGAAAAACTTGATGTTTTGTATGTGCGTGGAGCTTGCTTAGGGAAGGGACACTGGTTGCTTGTCCTGAAATAGATATCAGGTTCATGATATTGACAACACACACTGGAAAACTCTTTAGTATTGTATGGGGGCAACACACAAGAAAAGGTATTAACTTTCAAATTTTTAAGCGCACACGCATACCATGAAAAACTTTATGTTTTTCTTTTGGCAACACACAAAAAAAATGAAAAACTTTATGTTTTATATGGGGCAAGACACACAAAAAAAAAATTGAAAAATTTTATGTTTTGTATGGGGCAAGAGAAAAAAAAATGAAAATTTTTTAATTTTGTATTGGGAAAGACACAAAAAAAAAATGAAAAATTTTATGTTTTGTATTGGGCAACACACAAAAAAATGAAAAATTTTATGCTTTGTATGGGACGGGGACAACAAACGAGAATAATGTTTCAAAAAGCGCATGCGTATACGTGAAAAACTTTATGATTTTATTCGGCAACACACAAAAAAATGAAAAACTTTATGTTTTATATGGGGAAACACACCAAAAAAAAAAAAGAAAAATTTTAAGTTCTTTTTTATGGGACAACACAAAAAAAATGAAAAAGTGTTAAAAAAGAAAAAAACGCGCGCGCACCCACCTGTACAACCCCTGCCGCCACCTAGTTTAAATGGCTTGAGTTCATATATAATATTATTGTTTGGTGCAAAAATATGAAAAGTCTCTTTGAGTTTTATATATGGGACAACACACACACACACAAAAATGAAAAACTTTGTTTTATATGGGGCAACTCACAAAAAAAATGAAAATCGTTATGTTTTATATGGGGCAACACACACAAAAAATGAAAAATTTTATGTTTTTTATAGGACAACACACACTGGAAAACTTCAGTATTGTATTGGGGCAACAAACAAGAAAAAAATCAATGTGTTTCGAAAAGCGCACGCATCTACCGTGAAAAAAAACCTTCATGATTTTATTCGGCAACACACAAAAAAATGAAAAACTTTATGTTTTGCATTGGGCAACAAACAAAAAAATGAAAAATTTTATGTTTTGTATGGGACAACACACACTGGAAAACTCTTAAGTATTGTATGGGGACAACAAACAAGAATAATCAATATGTTTCAAAAAGCGCATGCGTATACGTGAAAAACCTTACGACTTTATTCGGCAACACACAAAAAATGAAAAAGTTTATGTTTCATATGGGGCCACCCACACAAAAGTATGAAAAATTTTATGTTTTATATGGGGCAACACACAAAAAAAATGAAAATCTTTATGTTTTATATGGGACAACACACAAAAATATGAAAAATTTTATGATTTGTATGGGACAACACACACTGGAAAACTCTTCAGTATTGTATTCGGGCAACAAACAAGAAAAATCAATGTGCTTCGAAAAGCGCACGCATCTACCGTGAAAAAAACTTCATTATTTTATTCGGCAACACACATAAAAATGAAAAACTTTATGTTTTATATGGGGCAACACACAAAAAAAACGAAAATCTTTATGTGTTATATGGGACAACACACAAAAATACGAAAAATTTTATGATTTGTATGGGACAACACACACTGGAAAACTCTTCAGTATTGTATTCGGGCAACAAACAAGAAAAATCAATGTGCTTCGAAAAGCGCACGCATCTACCGTGGAAAAAAATTTCAGGATTTTATTCGGCAACACACAAAAAACTGAAAAAATTTATGTTTTGTATTGGGCAACACCCAAAAAAATGAAAAAAATTTATGCTTTGTATGGGAAGGGGACAACAAACAAGAATAATGTTTCAAAAGCGCATGCGTATACGTGAAAAACTTATGATTTTATTCGGCAAACACACAAAAAATGAAAAACTTTATGTTTTATATGGGAAACACACAAAAAAAATGAAAAGTTTTAAGTTTTTTTTTTGGGACAACACAAAAAAATGAAAAGCGTTTAAAAAGAAAAAAACGCGCGCGCACACCACCTGTCCAACCCCTGCCGCCACCTAGTTTAAACGTTTGAGTTCATACTTAATCTGATTGTTTGGTGCAAAAAAATATGAAAAACCTCTTGAGTTTTGTATGGGGCAACACAACAAAAACTGAAAAACTTTATGTTTTGTATGGGACAACAGACAAAAAAAATGAAAAATTTATGTTTTGTTTGGTACAACACACACTGGAAATCTTTAATATTGTGTATGGGGCAACTACATAGGAAAACTCTTTATTATTGTATGGGGCAACACACAAGAAAAATAAAATGTTTGAAAACAGCGCAACGCATACCATGAAAGCCGTCAGCACTACGGCTGGACTTTTTCACGCTCTGAGTTGTTTGTCTTGTAATTTTAATATGACACATATACACTTGTTGTCCTCTGCCTTGCTGTCCTGTGATTGGTTGATCCCCTGGATGTTGGCGGAGGCATGCTGGAGGAAGTGTTCGTATTGGTTGATTTACAGCTGGTGCGTGGAGCTTGCTTAGGGAAGGGACACTGGTTGCTTGTCCTGAAATAGATATCAGATTCATGATATTGACAACACACACTGGAAAACTCTTTAGTATTGTATGGGGGCAACACACAAGAAAAGGTAATAACTTTCAAATTTTTAAGCGCACACGCATACCATGAAAAACTTTATGTTTTTCTTTTGGCAACACACAAAAAAAATGAAAAACTTTATGTTTTATATGGGGCAAGACACAAAAAAGAAATTGAAAAATTTTATGTTTTGTATGGGGCAAGAGAAAAAAAAATGAAAATTTTTTAATTTTGTATTGGGAAAGACACAAAAAAAAAATGAAAAATTTTATGTTTTGTATTGGGCAACACACAAAAAAATGAAAAATTTTATGCTTTGTATGGGACGGGGACAACAAACGAGAATAATGTTTCAAAAAGCGCATGCGTATACGTGAAAAACTTTATGATTTTATTCGGCAACACACAAAAAAATGAAAAACTTTATGTTTTATATGGGGAAACACACCAAAAAAAAAAAAAGAAAAATTTTAAGTTCTTTTTTATGGGACAACACAAAAAAAATATGAAAAAGTGTTAAAAAAGAAAAAAACGCGCACGCACCCACCTGTACAACCCCTGCCGCCACCTAGTTTAAATGGTTTGAGTTCATATATAATATTATTGTTTGGTGCAAAAATATGAAAAGTCTCTTTGAGTTTTATATATGGGACAACACACACACACACAAAAATGAAAAACTTTGTTTTATATGGGGCAACTCACAAAAAAAATGAAAATCGTTATGTTTTATATGGGGCAACACACACAAAAAATGAAAAATTTTATGTTTTTTATAGGACAACACACACTGGAAAACTCTTCAGTATTGTATTGGGGCAACAAACAAGAAAAAAATCACTGTGTTTCGAAAAGCGCACGCATCTACCGTGAAAAAAAAACTTCATGATTTTATTCGGCAACACACAAAAAAATGAAAAACTTTATGTTTTGCATTGGGCAACAAACAAAAAAATGAAAAATTTTATGTTTTGTATGGGACAACACACACTGGAAAACTCTTAAGTATTGTATGGGGACAACAAACAAGAATAATCAATATGTTTCAAAAAGCGCATGCGTATACGTGAAAAACCTTACGACTTTATTCGGCAACACACAAAAAATGAAAAAGTTTATGTTTCATATGGGGCCACCCACACAAAAGTATGAAAAATTTTATGTTTTATATGGGGCAACACACAAAAAAAATGAAAATCTTTATGTGTTATATGGGACAACACACAAAAATATGAAAAATTTTATGATTTGTATGGGACAACACACACTGGAAAACTCTTCAGTATTGTATTCGGGCAACAAACAAGAAAAATCAATGTGCTTCGAAAAGCGCACGCATCTACCGTGAAAAAAAACTTCATGATTTTATTCGGCAACACACAAAAAAATGAAAAACTTTATGTTTTATATGGGGCAACACACAAAAAAAAACGAAAATCTTTATGTTTTATATGGGACAACACACAAAAATATGAAAAATTTTATGATTTGTATGGGACAACACACACTGGAAAACTCTTCAGTATTGTATTCGGGCAACAAACAAGAAAAATCAATGTGCTTCGAAAAGCGCACGCATCTACCGTGGAAAAAAATTTCAGGATTTTATTCGGCAACACACAAAAAACTGAAAAAATTTATGTTTTGTATTGGGCAACACCCCAAAAAATGAAAAAAATTTATGCTTTGTATGGGAAGGGGACAACAAACAAGAATAATGTTTCAAAAAGCGCATGCGTATACGTGAAAAACTTTATGATTTTATTCGGCAACACACAAAAGAATGAAAAACTTTATGTTTTATATGGGGCCACACACAAAACAAGAGCACCGCCTTGCGGGTGCTGACGCTCATCTGATTTTTTTGTATAATAGAAATATTGTCCTACCTATGATTTTCTAAGTCTAAAAAGGGCCATCATTCTTGCAAAAAGCAGGATAGAGTTATGTTTCTTGATGTACAGTGTCCACTTATGATGGTGAAAAACTGTTGCAAGTTTTAAAGCAATAGCTTTGATAGTTTATGAGAAAAGTATACTTAAACATAAAACTCAACCAAGAAAATGATTTTCTAAGTCCAAAAGGGGCAATAATTATTGCAAAAAGCAGGATGGAGTTATGTTGCTTGCTGTACAGGGTCAGCTTATGATGGTGAACAAGTGTTGCAAGTTTCAAAGCAATAGCTTTGATAGTTTAAGAGAAAAAGTAGACCTAAACATAAAACTTAACCAAGAAATCTGATATTTTCTAAGTCCAAAAGGGGCCATAAATCTTGCAAAAAGCAGGATGGAGTTATGTTTCTTGATGTACAGGGTCAGCTTATGATGGTGAACAAGTGTTGCAAGTTTTAAAGCAAAAGCTTTGATAGTTTAGGATAAAAGCTGACCTAAACATAAAACTTAACCAAGAAAACTGATTTTCTAAGTCCAAAAGGGGCAATAATTCTTGCAAAAAGCAAGATGGAGTTATGTTTCTTGTTATACAGGGTCAGCTTATGATGGTGAACAAGTATTCCAAGTTTCAAAGCAATAGCTTTGATAGTTTAGGAGAAAAGCTGACCTAAACATAAAACTTAACCAGGCAACGCCGACGCCGACGCCGACGCCGACAACCGCTCAAGTGATGACAATAACTCATCATTTTTTTTCAAAAAATCAGATGAGCTAAAAATGAAAAACTTTATGTTTTATATGGGGAAACACACAAAAAAAATGAAAAGTTTTAAGTTTTTTTTTATGGGACAACACAAAAAAAATGAAAAAGCGTTAAAAAAGAAAAAAACGCGCGCGCACCCACCTGTCCAACCCCTGCCGCCACCTAGTTTAAACGGTTTGAGTTCATACTTAATCTGATTGTTTGGTGCAAAAAAATATGAAAAACCTCTTGAGTTTTGTATGGGGCAACACAACAAAAACTGAAAAACTTTATGTTTTGTATGGGACAACAGACAAAAAAAGTGAAAAAAATTTATGTTTTGTTTGGTACAACACACACTGGGAAACTCTTTAATATTGTATGGGGCAACATACATTGGAAAACTCTTTATTATTATATGGGGCAACACACAAGAAAAATAGAAATGTTTGAAAAAAGCGCACGCGCGTACCATGAAAGCCCGTCAGCACTTACGGCTGGACTTTTTCATGCTCTGAGTTGTTTGTCTTGTAATTTTAATACGACACATATACACTTGTTGTCCTCTGCCTTGCTGTCCTGTGATTGGTTGATCCCCTGGATGTTGGCGGAGGCATGCTGGAGGAAGTGTTCGTATTGGTTGATTTACAGCTGGTGCGTGGAGCTTGCTTAGGGAAGGGACACCGGTTGCTTGTCCTGAAATAGATATCAGATTCATGATATTGACAACACACACTGGAAAACTCTTAAGTATTGTATGGGGGCAACACACAAGAAAAGGTAATAACTTTCAAAAAGCGCGCACACTAGAAAACGCTCAAGTATTTATGGGGCAATACTCCAAAAAATGGGGAAAAAAAATTTTATTTGGGGCAGAAAAAAATGAAAATGTTTTGAAGAAACAATCTATATTTAACAAGATTACACGCGGCAATTCTCTACTATTTAAAAGCACTGTCACTAGGCCTAATGTAAGTTTAACAAGAGCACCGCCTTGCGGGTGCTGACGCTCATCTGATTTTTTTTGTGTAATAGAAATATTGTCCTACCCATGATTTTCTAAGTCTAAAAAGGGCCATCATTCTTGCAAAAAGCAGGATAGAGTTATGTTTCTTGATGTACAGTGTCCACTTATGATGGTGAAAAACTGTTGCAATTTTTAAAGCAATAGCTTTGATAGTTTATGAGAAAAGTTGACTTAAACATAATACTCAACCAAGAAAATAATTTTCTAAGTCCAAAAGGGGCAATAATTATTGCAAAAAGCAGGATGGAGTTATGTTGCTTGCTGTACAGGGTCAGCTTATGATGGTGAACAAGTGTTGCAAGTTTCAAAGCAATAGCTTTGATAGTTTAAGAGAAAAAGTTGACCTAAACATAAAACTTAACCAAGAAATCTGATATTTTCTAAGTCCAAAAGGGGCCATAAATCTTGCAAAAAGCAGGACGGAGTTATGTTTCTTGCTATACAGGGTCAACTTATGATGGTGAACAAGTGTTGCAAGTTTTAAAGCAATAGCTTTGATAGTTTAGGATAAAAGCTGACCTAAACATAAAACTTAACCAAGAAAACTGATTTTCTAAGTCCAAAAGGGGCAATAAATCTTGCAAAAAGCATGATGGAGTTATGTTTCTTGATGTACAGGGTCTGCTTATGATGGTGAACAAGTATTCCAAGTTTCAAAGCAATAGCTTTGATAGTTTAGGAGAAAAGTTGACCTAAACATAAAACTTAACCAAGAAATCTGATATTTTCTAAGTACAAAAAGGGCCATAAATCTTGCAAAAAGCAAGATGGAGTTATGTTTCTTGCTATACAGGGTCAGCTTATGATGGTGAACAAGTATTCCAAGTTTCAAAGCAATAGCTTTGATAGTTTAGGAGAAAAGCTGACCTAAACATAAAACTTAACCAGGCAACGCCGACGCCGACGCCGACAACCGCTCAAGTGATGACAATAACTCATCATTTTTTTTCAAAAAATCAGATGAGCTAATAAATGAATACCAACTGCCAAGACATAGGCATAACTTTGTAAAACAATATAAGTATTGACAGTGCTATGGAACCTTTACCTTATGTTTCAGATTATAGCAGTAATAAACTGTTTACAGTTAACGAGATACAAGCTTACATATAAATGCTTTACAAGGGCAGGGGATAGCAGATTTGGAAACAAGAGCTGAAAATGTAATTAATAAGGGGGATAGTTCAAATATTGTTGCAACAGTTATGGCTTTTGTGTCATATAATGTGAGTGATGATGTTGAATAACTATTTCAAGTTTGAATCAAATCCATTTAGTAAAAATTAAGATAGAGTTAAAGTGCATCAAAATTTTAACCTGAAATTCTAAGTAAAATGGGGGAATAATTCATGAAATATTGGTACCAGAGTTATGGACCTTGTGTCATATTTAATATGTTGTTGATAAGGTGGAACAACTATTTTAATTTTGAATCAAATTCATTTAGTAATAACTAAGATAGAGTGCAAATGGATCAAAACTTTAACCTGAAATTCTAAGTAAAAAGGGGAATTCATGAAATATTGGCGCAAGAGGTACGGCCCTCTTGTCATAATTATGACGTGAGTGCTAATGTTGAATAACTATTTAAAGTTTGAATCAAATCCAGTTGGTAATTAATAACTGATATAAGAGTGAAAGTGAATGAAAGGGGGACATAAATCATGAAATATTGAGGTACATGTACCAGAGTTATGAACCTTATGTCGTATGATTTGGGTGATAAGGTCGGACAACTATTTTAAAGGTTTGAATCAAATCTATTTAGTTATAAGGTCTAATACGTATCAATAAATAACCGATTTCAAAATTTAGAAATCGTCCCAGCCTTAAATATAACAGAGATAAATGAAAGTTCCAGGTTATAACTGAGATAAATGAAAGTGCATCAAAACTTAAACCTGAAATTCTAAGTAAAAAGGGGACTTTTTCCTTAAATATTGTTTCAGGACACGAAATCATGTGGCCAAAAAAGTCTAATTGTACACTTAGTGAGACCTCTGCCGTAATTACCTAAAACATTGTATATTTTTGTAGCATGCGATAGTGGCAGCATAAGTTTCTATTAACAATTTATTTTCTCTAAAAATTGAGCTGAATCTAGACAGATGCATGACAGTTTCCGTTTTTAACTGACTTTCAATACTTTAGGTCAGTTTTAGACCGAACTGTCTCCAAGGAGCTAGAAGATTCCATTCGAGTATTTCTTTATTTTATGCAACAATTACTCGTTCGTAAAATTTTAACTTTAAGAAGTATCATAAATAACCAATTGAATATAGACGACTGTAAAATGCATCTATCTTTTTTATCTAGAAAACGTACCCGGGCCAAATACGAAACACAAAAACTATCCCCTTAACTCTAAAAGTAGTTAGATACATGGGGTTTTTGGCATTTTAACCCCCACCCTGACCCCTTGTCCCTATTCTATAAGTGGACTTTAACCTTGCCCTAAACTTAAAATACTAACTTAGTACCCTTGATACCCTGAAAATCTTTTAAATCTTTAGTTAAACCGAATGAAAACCTTTGGTTTAACCAAAAAAAGATTTAGTCTTTGGCCAGGACTGGCCAATGCCAGACAATTTAAAATTCACAGGTTTTAAACCAACTAAAAAGTTTTA